>NW_006399840.1:13682526-13687288 GCF_000299155.1 Elephantulus edwardii | reverse complement strand
CTTCAGGTCCTCCTCAGTTTCAGCAAGCAGGGTTGTGTCATCCGCATAACGCAGATTATTGATAAATCGTCCACCAATCTTGACCCCACATTTCTCCTCATAGAGCCCAGCCTTCCGGATAATCTGTTCTGCGTATAGGTCGAAAACAGATTTTCTTGACCCCTAGCTGATGTAAATACTTGCTAATACTTGACTCAAACACACAGAAGGCAAAAAGCAGACAATTCACTTAGTAGCTCATGTACTGCCATACTATCATGTTGTATTTTTTAATAAGTTTTTAAATTTATTCTTTTAATATTGCTGAGTCTACTGATTCACAGTGACCTTATTTATTAACAATAGATCTGAACCTTGACCTATTTTTTACCACCCTCACCATCTTTGATATGCTTGAGATCATTGTTACAGTCACTGTGTCAATCCACCTCTTTTCTCTGCACCTCCACCATTCCCAGAATGATGTCTTTTTCCAAGAACTTGTCCTTCCTGACAACATACCCAATGAATGTTTCACCATCCTTGTTTCTAAAGGGTACCCTGGTTGTGCTTTATCCGAGATAGATATGTTTGTTCTTTTGAGATTTTTCAGTACTCTTCTGCAGTACCAAAACTCAATAGCATCAATTCTTCTTCTGTCATCTTTGTTCATTGTCCAACTTTCAGATGCATAGGAAACAATTGAAAATATTATGGCTTGGATGAAGGGACCCTTACCATGGATTGCCAAGAAAACAAACAGATTCATTCTGGAGAGGGCTAAATCAGGTTGCTCCTTGGAGGCAAGGATTCTGGGGCTTTGTCTGACATACTTTGAACATGTTGTAAGGAGGGACCAGTCCTTGAAGCAGGACATCATGCATGGGAGAGTAGAGGGCAGGTGCAGAAGGGGAACACCCTCTATGGGGTGGATTGATTTAATGAGTGGGGTAATCAGGATGGGTGTGTCAGAGACAGTGCAATTGGTACAGGACAGAGCAGGGTTTAGGGCTGTTGTACATAGGGTCACTAAGAGTCGCAAGCGACTCAACGGCACATAAGAACAACAGTCAGTCTTGCTCTTTAGCACTTTTAGGGGTCTTTGACGGTAGCCCATTCCAAAATGACACTTTGTAATGTAGCAGGAATTTCCAAGAGGAGCAATGCCAAAAGTTGCCTTCAATAAGATAGACTGATACAGTGACTCCAACAATGCGCTTGAGTATTGAGGATAGTGCAGGATAAGACACAATTTCTATCTGTTTTTCATAGAATTGCTTTGAGTAAGAGTCAACTTTATTATTTCCAACAGCAACAACAATAATTTATAAATTTAATAAATATACACATATTTTATGAACAAGAGAAGTACTTCAAAATATTTGACAAATATTTAGATAAAAATATCTTATATTGGTTCTAAGACTATAAGAACAATTTCTTATAAGCAAATATACCCTTTACTATTTAAGAAAATTCAGCTTTCTGCCACTTTGTTTCTTTCAGCTAGGGTGATCTATGACAGATGAGAAAGAAGCTTCACTGTCAATCTGAAAGGGAACAATTTGAAACCAACATCGGCTCTACAGGAAAAAGATGACTACTCTCCTGTGTAACTCATTTGACCCTGCCCAACATGATGCCTCCTAATTATATGAGATCACCATCATGGCCGTGCGTAGTTAGTAAGTTTGAAAGCAAATAAATGCATTCTTTATCCCCTCCTCCCCCCCCCAAATGTTCATTTTGTTCATTGTCTCATTCATTTAACTGCTGAGAAGCAAGTAAATATCAGCTTCAGGAACAAAGAGCTGGAAAGCTTAACAACACTCACAAGTCACATGATAAATTAATCGGTACTGAAAAAGATGGTCCTACTTAAGGAATATTTGATACAAGTATATTAAAAGGGAATTTGAAAAGTGTTTTCTGTACTCACTAAAAAATAACAAAGCCATCAACTATGTTTGTGTCATCCATAGGGGAGTTAAGCCAGAAGTTTATATCTAGACCATCAAATTTGTATAAATTCACCAAAAGTACATTATTAGGAAGGACTTTATACTCTTCAGTCAGTGCTCCAAAATCTCATTTAAATGGGCTTTATAGAAATTGATCATCTGATAGTACCAGGTACTATAAAGGTACAAAGGTACAGAGGATGGCGCAAAGGACTACAGCAAACTCCTGTGCCACCACAAGTTGTTCTGGAGAAAGTTTAGCACAATCCCCAGACAATATTAAATCTATTAATTGTGAAAAATAATTCTATAGTCACAAAATTTTTCACATTCCGTTCAGAATTTATTCCTTCCACCTTCGTTTATAACTAGATTACATTCCTTCAATCGAGCTGTAGATCTTAACAACCCCTATAAGAACCAACAGCTCTACCCAGCAAAGCTCTCCATCAAATATCAAGGAGAAATTAGATACTTTGCAGAAAAGAAGGAACTTAAGGACTTTGTGAAAACAAGACCAAAACGACAAGAAATTTTAAGTGAAGTCCTTCTCATGGAGTCACCAAAGGTAAGTGGATAGACCACAGTAACAAGAAACAACAGAAAAAAGAAGCACAACAAAATGGCAATGGTAAAATCTGTCCTGACAATAATCATACTTAATATGAATGGACTAAATAAATGCACCAATTGAGAGAAAAAAAAGAGTAGCAGAAAGGATTAAAAAAAAAAAAGCACGCCTATCAATATATTACCTACAATAGACACATCTAAAAAAAGAAGAGAAAGACTCAAAATCAAAGGCTGGGAAAAATATACAAACAAATGGCAACCTCAAAAAGTCAGGCATGGCAAAATAATCTCTGATAAAATAGACTCCAGAATGAAAACCACCATAAAAATTAAGGAAGGGCATTGCATGTTAATTAAAGGCACAAAAGATCAAGAAAACATAAACTTGTTCTACATTTATGCCCCAAATGATAGACTTACAAAATTCATAGCTGAATTCTACCAAACATTCAGAGAAGATTTATCACCAATTATACTTAAGTTATTTCAAAATACAGAGAAAGAAGGAACACATCCAGATACATTCTATGAAGCAAGCATAACTGTAATACCAAAACCAGGCATGGATATTATAAAAAAAGAAAATTACAAACCAATATATCTCATGATCATAGGCACAAAAATACTTAAAAATCCAAGTCAATATAATACAAAAGTACATAAAAAAATTAAAAAATTCATCATGACCAAGTGGATTCATGACAGGTATGTAAGGATTGTATAACATAAGAAAAACAATCAACATAATTTACCACATTAACAAAACAAATATTATGAACTATATGATCCTAGCAACTGACATAGAAAAGGCATTTGACAAAATCTAATACCCCTTCCTTATTAAGACACTCAGCAAAATTGGAATAGAAGGGAATTTCCTCAACAAAGTGAAAAGTATATGTGCAAAACCAAGAGCTAGGATCTTTCTCAATGGAGAAAGACTAAAAACATTTTACTTGCAAACACGGACCAGACAAGGATATCCACAGTTGCCATGCTATTTAATATTATACTGGAAGTACTTGCTAGGGCAATACTAGAACAGAAGGAATGAAAGGACATCCTGATCATCAAAGAGAAGGTTAAACTGTTGCTGTATGCAGATGATATGATAGTGTACACAGAAAACCCCAAGGACTCAACAACAACAACAACAAAATCCCCAAATGGTTAGAGCTAGTAGATCAATTTAGAATAGTTGCAGGATATAAAATCAATATCCAAAAATCAGTAAGATTCCTGTACAGTAAAAAAGAGAATTCAGAGAAGAAAACCCAGAAAGCAATACAATTTGCAATAGCTAACTACAAATTGAGATACTTGGGAGTGAACCTAACTAGAGATATGAAAGACCTATACAAAGAAACTACAGAACATTTCTGCAAGACACAATAAAAGACCTAAAGTAATGGAAAAGTGTGCCCTGTTCATGGGTATGAAAACTCAATAGTGTGAAAATGACAATTCTACCAAAGGCAATCTACATGTTCAATGCAATACCAATACAGATACTGTATTCATTTTCCAAGGAGCGTGAAAGGGAAATTGTTAACTTTATTTGGAGAAGAAAGAGACCCCGAATAAGTAAAGTACTGAAAAAACAATGAAGTGAGACTTAAAAACCTACTACATAACAATAGTAACCAAAAAGCATTGAACTGGTACAATGACAAGCACACAGACCAATGGAACAGAATTGAGAACCCAGAAATGGACCCATCTATCAATGATCAACTAATATTTAACAAGGAAATAAAACCTATCAAATGGGGAAATAATACCCTCTTCAACAAATGGTGCTGCCAAAACCGGACTGCTATCTGTAGAAAATTAACAGGATCCGTATCTCACACCGTACACCATAATCAATTCAAGGTGGATCATAGACCTCAGAATAAAGCCTGAAACCAAAAAGCTTGTAAGAGACAAACTGGGACTAAGCAAACTTTGAAAAACTATAATATTGTATAAATGGACTGCCAAATACAGTAAGAAATACACACTCTGAAGAGGATAAAATTTATAAATTAAGGTCTAGACTGCTGTATAAAGGGATTGCCAAATACAGTAAGAAATACACAATTTGAAGAGGATAAAATTTATAAATGGGAACTTCTAAAGGTTAAATCTCTGTGCTCATCAAAAACATTTCCCAAAGTGCATGGAACATTCTCTAGAATAGATCACATTCTAGGTCACAAGGCAAGCATCAGTAGATTCAAAAACGTAGAAATAATACAAACCATCTT
>NW_006399840.1:13664142-13672173 GCF_000299155.1 Elephantulus edwardii | reverse complement strand
GTTTTTTTCTTTTCTTTTTTTTTCCTCTCCTTCCCTACCCAGGGGTCAATCTGGGGACAATGGCACAATCTGGGGACTGAGGAGCTCACCCTGAGGGCTGCGATGGCTCACCCTGAGAAGGGGGCCGAGGGCAGCCTGCCCCGGGCAGAGGGCCGCGACAGCTTGCCCCAAGCCGGGGGCCGAGGGCAGCCCATCCTGAGCAGGGCAACCACCCCCCTCCAAGAGCTTGCTGGTATACTCCCACTCCAATTGCCCCTACCCCAATCTGCTCCCCTTGCCTGACTGAGGACTCTGTGGTCAGGGATAGTGTTTCCAATTCTAGCACTGCCACTTTTACCCCCCCATAAGTGGTCATACTGTATTTTGAAGTAGGTGTCACTGCCCTCCCCCTTTATAAATGATAAAGGGAACCTGAGAATTGTGAACAGACTCCCCCCAGGTATAACCATCTTTTGGCAGAAGCATTCAACAGAACAAAATATGTGGTGCATTTAGGATGTTGGTCCTCTTGTGGATGCTGCCACTGTTAAGGTGATTATACTCTCAGTGACTTTTAGCAATCCGTTGCATAGGTAATCATCTTCTTTGGCCTGTCCAATGCATAGGCAATCGTCTTCTTTGGCCTGTCCAAGGAGACCCAAACATGCAGGTGGCAGTCATGCGTCCCATCCCCCACCTCCTATGCAGGTGGCCAGCGGGGCGCCTCCCCCCCAGCGCAGGAGGCCTGCAGGAGGTGCGCAACTCCCCCCAGTGCGGGCGGCCATTGGGAGCGTGCCCCCCCCACCCCGCTGGACAGGTGCTCGGCTGGTGTGGCCCCTCTTGTGCGGGTGGCCAGCGGGCGCCTGCTTCCCCCACAGCTGCCATCCTGGCTCTGAGAATTCTTTCCAGACCAAGTCCACCTTGCGGCAGTGTGGTGGCTTCACTGTACCAGTCTTGAGGAGGGCCGGTGCCCAGCATCCATCCTGGGTGAGGGAACCCATTCGTTCCGGCTGTGGAAGCCTCATGGAGCTGCAGCGGCTGTGCGGTGCTGTGAGGGCTCTGCAGCAGGGGAGTTGGGAGCCATGAGACTCACCCATTTCTCCTTGGGAATCCTTGAATTCCTGTTGTTGAGCCTGATCTTCACTGAGGGCCAGGCATCAACTGTTTAAGTGTTCAATTATCAATAAGCTGAGGTCTGCAGAAGGCCATAATGGCCCTGCTTTAAATGATTCGCTGTTCCCGCAGCTCACCACACTGTCTCTGCCTCCGCCACTATCTTGGATCTCCCCCAAATTAAACTTTTAGAAAAGTTACCTAGAAGGGTTTATTCTACTTTTCCCCTTTAAAAATATCCTAAGAAACCATAATTGGGTTTCTTTTCCCAACATCAAATACACTGCTGGTTACTTGCTTTTATAATCCATACTTAAAAATTCTGAAAGGAGAGAAGGAATTGGTTCTTAAACATTTGAAAAATGACTAGTGAAATATGCCTGTGTAAGAGGGAGCTCATTACAGGCATATCTCATACCTTGGAGATAGCTCAGGTTATATTTCAGATCATCACAAGAAAGTAGGTATTTCAAAGAAACTGGAAGCATGAACTATTTTGTTTGTTTCCCAGTGCAGACAAAAGTTATGTATACAATATACTGTAGCCTCGTTCTCATTGTTGTTAAGTGTCATCTAGTATGACCCATAGTGACACTAGGAATAAAAGCCCTGAATCTACCCTGTCATAAGATCACTGGTAACTTAGTGGTAAGGAATTGCATTGACAACCCAAAGGTACACGGTTCAAGGACACTAGCTGCTCTGTGGGTAAAAATCCAAATAAATCAGGTAATCTTTTGGCATGTGTTTTACCTCTGTCAACTTGCCAAATAAAGGATCAGCTTTGAGATAGTTTAAACTCGACAGTACATAACCTATAACTTTAAATATATGAAATAGTGTTATGAGAAAGTTTGAAATGTTACTAAAATTACCAAGAGTAACACAAATGCACAATATGAGCACATACTGTTGAAAACACATGTAGGTAGTGCTGTTGTCAAGTTGACTCCAATTCATAGATTTCTTATGTATAATAAATCAAAACTCTTACTGATCATATGCCACCCTTTACAATTTCTGCTATTCTTAAGCCCAAATATTGCAGTCACTGTGTCAATCTATCTCATTCAAAGTTTTAAAGTTTTTCTCTTTTTTCACTGATACTCTACTTTCTCTCTAAACATATCTTTTTCCACAAACTGGCCGTTCCTGATAGTATTCCCGAAGTGGTATATGAGATGAAATATCACCATTCTTGCCTCTAAGGAGTACCCAAAGGAGTATAGTATTCATAGGAACTTGCACTGTTAACCCAAAGGCAGTGCCTCTTTGGTTGTTCAAATCCACCAGCCACTCCTTGAGAGAATGACAAGCAATCTCCTACTGTGTGATTTATAGCTTCAGAAAACTCTCTGGAGAGTCACTTGTGAGTTTGAGTCAGTTCCCACCAGATAGCAATGAGTTTTTAATGAGAAGAATATTCTGGCCGCACATCTCTCTTCCCACTCCCCGCAGCTTATTTGCCAGTTTGTTGTATTGTTGTGGTTTGTGTGCTGCTATGATGGTAGAAGGGTAGAAGGTATGCTACCAGTATTGCAAATATTAAAGGGCCAGCCATACTGTAGAGATCTCAGCGGAGCTTCCAGACTAAGACAGATTAAGAAGAAAAGCTTGAAGATCAATTTCTAAAACTTAACTAGTGAAGCATTATGGATCACCATGTAACATTGTGTGACTTGCTCGGTATGGGCATGTCATCAGTGGAGATCAGTCACTAGAGGAAGACAGCATGTTTGGTGAAGCAGAGGACCAGCGAGAATAATGGCCAATGAACATTCTGCTTATCATGATGCTGATGCAGGGCCAGGGAACACTTCTTCCTGTTGAACACAACGTCAGCAGGAAGCATCTACCAACACTTTACATATGTATTTAACCTTTCTTTTTCAACTTGTTGTATTAACAGGATCTACCACTACTATCATTTAGTCTGTACTTAGGACAATGTAATTTTATACTTTATTTCTATGCTCAATAGCAACATTCAAATAATCATTAAAATGCAGAGTAGGGGGGGAAACCCTCTAAAATTAACTGCACTTCACAGTATTTTACTGTAGAAAAGGAGAGATTAAAAGTAAGAGAAGAAGAAAGAGGGAGCAAGACTACTCTGGAAGATAAAGAGCACAGAGACATTACATAACATGAAGGACTTCTGGGAGAAATCTGCCTACCAAGCAGGAAAAGTGATACTCTTTGTCACCATAAAAATCTAAAATGTGTTGTTTTGAAAGACTGGAGTGAACCTGAGCCTTTTCTTTGTGACTGAGTCAGTTGACAGCTGGCAAAATGTAGCTTCCGGTTTTTATGGGTGAAATGAAGTAAAAATCTTGTGGGCTAAGTTTCAATATCTTTGTGGATGCTAAATTGCTCCTAGAAAACATTATTTCAATGATCATAGCATAAATGAATCAGGATCATATTAGTTACATTTCTGCTCAAGTTCACATGGTTTAAACAAGAATGAAAAAGTAGTTACATCTTCTAAAGTTCATAGCTTTCTCTGTTTCTGAGTCTCCTAAACCCCTCCTCTTCCATCTGAGGAGAACAAGGGAAAAGTTAAAAGCTTCACAAAACCTCAAATACAGCTGGGTTTCTTCTCTTCACTCTCATTGCCATAAGTGAAGGCTTTATGGATGAATTTTTATTGCACAAATAAGCATAGCTGTGGAAAATGAATAAACACTTTCAGCTACACCAGGTGGATCTGATGTTGAAAGAGCATAGTTTGAGGCCTCAGTTTCTTTCTTTCTCTCTATTTGCCCAGTTTTCATATTTTGCCAGATTTTTAGAAAATCTTCATGTCCTCATGTTCTCAAATATAATTCAAATAACTTTTTAAAAGTCATTTTATAACTTATAACTATAGAAAAATACTTTTTTTGGTTAAGAAAGGTGTAAGAAAATCTCAATTAAACTTGATTATCTCTTCTGAAAGTGGAGAGAGAAGAGGGTAATAGATAGAAATGTTTGCCAAGCTCTCAGTCCCTGTGTCTCTTGATAATATTCACAGCTGTACTTAATTAACACTCAGGTCTGTACAAGTCTGTATTGACCAGCTTCAATCCTACCTTCAAAAGGACCTTCAACAATTCAACATTAATATTATGTTGTATCTGGTCCTATACAATGGTAAAGAAAAATTTCCCAATTGAGTATTGTCAGGTTACGAATTGAATGTTTGGCAGTTCAAATCCACCATATACTCCATGGGAGAAAGATCAGCAGTCCCTTCCCATAAACATGTATGACCTTGCAGAATCAATGGAAGGTCTCTATGAGCTGCAATTAACTCAATAGCATTGGAGATTTTTGTTGCTGTTGCTAGTTTTACTTGTTTCCCATTGGTTTGTCTTGTTTCTACCACCATCTATCTGTCAGTGTGTAAGTACAGTAGTGGCTTGCCCATTGTTATAATGCTTAAAAACTATGCCATGAGTAGCTCAAATACCTACATCAATCATGGAAACTAGCTCAGTGGAGCTTTCCAGACTAAGACAAGAAAGATTTAGTAATCTATTTCTGAAAATTAGTCAATGAAAACTCCATGAATTACGATAGAATATGTCTAACCTGGAGCTGGGAGATGCTCCTCCTAGGGTGTTTGGCCCTGAGACTAGGCAGTGGCCACACAGTAGACTCAAACATACTAACAAGTTTAAGAATGGTGCAGGAACAGGTTTTACTGTGTTCTGTACGATGTGGGGTCAGCATGAGGTCAAGCTGACTCAAGAGCAACAAACAACAGTGTTTTGTTTCTATGTGACAGGATGGCTGAATTTCTATCTTCTAATCATTCCTGTGGTGAACAAATTTCTCATCCTTTTCCCTATTTTAATTTTTTAATCTAAATTAACCTTTAAAAACGATTTTATTTTTTATATGCTAAAATTAGTTTAGTGATGATTTAAACAAGGTTAAAAAATTAAAAAAAATTAGTAAAAGGTTTCATTCATTTGTTCATGCGAATTTTTCTCCCTCCTTTTTCCTTAATTCCCTTTGTCATGTTTGTCCTATTTCAGGCTATTAGTTGTCATCCACATAATTTTTTTTAATGCAACATATATATTTATTTTACAGTATATTCTTCCCATTTAATTTTTCCTCCATTCATTCATTGTTGCACATTTTCCTCCTTTCCACTCCTTCCTCCCAAGTTAGCTTTTCTTTTTAGAAAAAACTAATTTCTTTCATTGTTATACAATCCCCAGCCACCCCACTCCCCACGAAGTCCACAGTCCACTTTACTCTGCTTTCCTTTTTCTGGAATCTTATTATGAAAATAATATTTAATCATATATTCCTTTTAAACAGTTCTCTCCCTCATCTGTTCCAATACAGAATACATTATTTATCTCCTCTTTTCTTAGGCTCCCCCACCCACAATGTCAGTTCTGTAGAACTATGCCTTTTGTGGAACTATTTGTCCTTTTGTGAGTGAGATATTTCACTCAGCATAATGTCCTCCAGGGTCACTCATTTTGTATAATATTTCATGAGTTCCTTGTTTTTCAATGCAACATAGTATTCTATTGTGTGACTATACCACAGCTTCTCTATCCATTGGTTTGTTGATGGACACTTGGGCTGTTTCCAACTCTTTGCTATTGTGAACAAGGGACCTCTCTAAAGTGTCAAGAGCAACGGTGTCTCTATGGAGACTAAGGTCCGCCTGATACACGCCATGGTTTTTGCATTTGTTATGCATCAGAGAGTTGGACAATGACTAGGGAGGATAGAAGGAGAATTGACGCCTTTGAGCTGTGGTGCTGGAGAAGAGTACTGAATGTACCATGGACTGCCAAGAAAACAAACAGATTCATTGTAGAGAGGATAAAACCAGGCTGCTCCTTGGAGGCAAGGATTCTGGGGCTTCGTCTGACATACTTTGGACATGTTGTAAAGAGAGACAGGTCTTTAGAGAGGGACATGATGCTGGGTAGAGTAGAGGGACAGCGCAGGAGGGGAAGACCCTCTATGAGGTGGATTGATTCAGTGACTGGGGTAATCGAGATGGGTGTGTCAGAGGCTATGAGATTGGCACGGTTTAGGGCTGTTGTACATAAGGTTGCTATGAGTCGCAAACGGCACATAACAACAACACAACATATATGCTTGGGTTGGCAGTTCTGCTTTCTCTAGGGTATATTCCCAGTAGTGCAACTACTATGTCAAATAGTATTTCTATTTCCAGCTTTTTGAGAAAGTGCCATATTGCCTTCCAACAGTGAATAAGGGTTCCAGTCTCTCCACAACCTCACCAACATTTGTTGCTTGCTGCTCTGTTAAATCTTGCTATTCTTACTGGCACTAGAGGATATTTCATAGCTGTTTTGATAACGAGATTTATGTATTATGATTTTAATCCTTTAGTGACCAGAAAGCTAAGTAGTAGCCCAGCATCCAGTGTTTGAATTTATTGTCTGTGCTCTGGACTTTTTGATGCTGCTCTGGTGCAGGGAACATCCTCTGATTCCTGACACTCCCATTCCATGCCCTGACTCACAATGACATGTGAGTCACTGTAGAACTGCTCCATAGCATTTTCAAAGCTTTGTCTTTTAGAAGCAGGCTACCAAGTTTGTCTTCTGAGGATTCTTTGAGTGGGTTTTAACTTTTCCCCATACTTAACTGTTTGCACTACCAAGGGATTCCTTAATCCTTAATAACAAAACACCCCTATATCCAGGCACATAAACAAGTACTGGAGTTAGGACTCTAACTTAGTTTGGGGACTTAAAAAACAAACAGCAACAAACCCTCACTGCTGTCATGTCTCTTCCAAATCATAGTGATCCTCCACTGGGTTTTTTGTTTGTGTGCTTGTTTGTCTGGACCACCTTCAAGTAGTCCTATCTGTTTTCTTTTCCATTGGATCTTCAAGGTTGCATGTGTTTGTAGCAAGAGGCTGCACATCTTTCTCAGTGCCATGGGTGGATTCTAAGTACCAGAGACCTGTCCTGGTTCGTGGCACAGAGCGCTTTGGACTACACAAATCACTAAGAATTGATATGCTGGTTTCTCAGCTATCTATGAGCATTAACAACTGTAAATTTTTATATAAGAGTGTCTATTAGGGTCTTGGATTTAGAATAAGAACCAGTAATTAAGGATGGCTGCAAGCCTGCTCTACCTCATTCCTGAGATCTTTATATTTGATATATTTATATTTTTAGTTTAGAAACACAATTTCTGTTGGTCCCTGGTGGCATAGTGATTAAATGCTCAACTGTTAAGACAAAAGTTTGACCATTGTTCCTTTTTGAAAAAAATTTACATTAGTTTGCATACAAAATACATATACCTTGTATTTGTATGCACATATATGGTTTCCCACATTCCTTCATTTCCATTCATTGTGTTTCATAAAATTAGTCACTGTTGATCTTTGCCCACTATGAACCCCTCTTTTCACTATGATCTTCCCTAATTCCTTCACCCCTCCCTCCACCAACCAAACTCTGCAACTCTGTGATAACCCCGTCCCCACCATCAAACCCCCTGGCCTCACCCCTTCCCTATTTGAACTTTTATGCACACCTTAATAGTTATCCTTGTATTTTACCAATAATGGTCTTATATAGTATTTGTCCTTCTGAGACTGTTCACTCAGCATATATTTTGTAGCCTGTCCCATGCTATGTATTATTTTTAGAAATCTTTGCTCCTGAATATTTAGTATTCTACTGTGTGAATGTACCATAATTTCTCGGTCCATTTATTTGTTGATGGCTATTTGGGCTGTTTTCATTTTCTTGCTGTTATTAATAATGCTGCTATGAGCAAGTATACATATCCAAGTATACAATAGTATACAGATCTCTATTTGTTTCTCAGTTCTATCTTCCTTGGAGTATATTCCTAGTAGTGGAATACCTGGGTCATATGAAATTTCTATGTTCAGTTTTGAGGAAATGCCAAGCTTCCTTCCAGAGT
>NW_006399840.1:13661514-13663132 GCF_000299155.1 Elephantulus edwardii | reverse complement strand
CAGCCTGATTTCACCATCTCTAGGATGAACCTGTTTGTTCTCCTAGCAGTCCATTATATATTCAGTACTCTTCTCCAGAATTACAGCTCAAAAGCATCAATTGCCTTTCTAGCATCCCTGGTCATTGTCCAGCTTTCTGATGTATAGCAAATAATTGTGAAGACTATGGCCTGGATCAGGTGCACCTTAGTCCCCGACTGTTCTACAGTACTCTCGGGAGGTCCCTGACAGCAAACTTTCCCAATGCAATTAGTTTTTTTATTTTCTGGCTACTGGTACCAAGAGTGTTGACTGTGGAGCCAAACAAACTGAAGCTGTTAGCAATCGCAATCTTTTCACTATCTATCATGATGCTGCCAATCAGCCCAATGGTGAGAATCTTTTCTTTTTTCTTAAATTTTTTTTTAAGAATCTTTTTCTTTTTGATGTTGAGCTTCAATTCATGTTGAAAGCTGCAATCCTTGACCTTCTGCAGCAAGTGCTTCAGATTCTCCTCGGTTTCAGCAAGCAAGGTTGTATCATCTGCATTAACACAAGTTGTTGAAGAGTCTTCTTCCAATCCTGATGCCACATTCCTCTTCATAGACCTCCTCATAGACCCCAGCCTCCTGGATAATCTGTTCTGTATATAGATGGAAAATGTATGGAGATAGGATACATCCCTGGCATACACCATTCCTAATTTTGAACCATGAAGTGTTTCCTTGCTCTGTTTTTATGATTGCCTCCTGGTCCAAATATAGGTTTTGCATAAGCACATTTAGGTGGTCTGAGACTCTCATTCTTCTCAGAGTCAGCCACAGTTTCTTGTTATCCACACAGTCAAATGCCTTTGCATAGTCAATGAAACACAGATTGACATCCCTCTGGTACTCTCTGCTTTCAGCCAAAATCCACCTAACATTAGCTATGATATCCCTAGTACTACAAACTCTTCTAAACCAATACTGCACATCTAATAGTACTCAGCTGATGTGCTGTTATGGTTGTTTTTGGATAATTTCCTTTAGAATCTTGCTTGCATGAGATATTAATGATAGATAGATGGGTTAATTCTGGGCTCTCTATTCTGTTGCATTGGTCTATGTGTCTGCAATTGTACCAGTACCATGCTATTTTGATTATTTCAGGAGTGTAGTGGGTTTTGACATCAGGGAGTGGTATGCCTCCCACTTCATTTTGTTTTTCAGAAGTGCTTTGCTTATTTGAGATCTCTTTCCTTTCCAAATAAACTTGCCAATTGCTTTTTCTATCTTTCAAAAATGCATTTGATATCTGCACTAAGATTGAATTAAACATACAGATTGCTTTTGGTAGAAGTGTCATTTTCACTATGTTGAATCTTCCTATCCATGAACATGGAGCATTTTTCCATTTAGTTAAGCCTTTTACTGTTTCTCTCAGTAGTGTTTTGTCATTTTCTTTATGAAGGTCTTTTGTGTCTCTTGCTAGTAGTTAGGTGCTATTGAGGCAAGTACAACCCATCGCGACTCTATGAACAATAGATATGAACCCTGTTCTATCCCGTGCCATTCTCACACTTCCTGACACATTAGTGCCCATTGTGCCAGTCACTGTGTCAATCCACCTGGTTGAGGGTCTTCCTTTCCTTTGCTGA
>NW_006399840.1:13655974-13660689 GCF_000299155.1 Elephantulus edwardii | reverse complement strand
TTTGTGTTTGGACATTTGGCTGTTTCCATGTTCTTGCAATGGTGAATAATGCTGTTATGAACATTGATGCACAGATCTCCATTTTTTTTCTCAGTTCTAATTTTCTCAGGGTGTATTTTAAGCAGTGGAATAACTGGGTCATATGAATTTCTATTTTCAGCATTTTGAGGAAGCGTCAAGCTGCCTTCCAGAATAGTTGTACCATTTTACAATCCCACCAGCAATGAATAAGAGTTCCTTTCTTGGCACATCTTCTCCAACATTTATTTTATAATTTATATTTTATTTTATAACTTGCTACCCTGTTAAACCACAATGAGGTACTATCTAACTCCAATAACAGTGGCAAAGAATCTTTGTTTTCTTGACATTGAGATGCAATTAATATTGAAGGCTGTATTCTTTGAACTTCTGCAATAAGTGCCCCAGTCCTCTTCACTTTGTGCAGGCAAGATTGTGTCATCTGCATAGCATAGGTTATTGATGAGTCTCCCTTTAATCCTAATGCCACATTCTTCTTCATAGAATCTAGCTACTCAAATAATTTCAGTTTGTTTCTGTTGTTGTGTGCTGTTGAATCAGAACCAACCCATAGCTGACCCTCCAGTGGGTTTTCAGAATAAAGATTTCAGAGGCAGTAAATCACAGGGGAGGAGATTGCCCATCCTTTTCCCCCAGTGCATTGGGTGGATTAGAACTGTGTGCCTCTGGGATTACAGTACAGCTTCTAGCCACTAAACTACCAGTGCTACCTAGTTAAGTTTATTCCCAAGTATCTTAATGTGGTTGGCTGTTGAAAATGTGATTGCTTCCTTAATTACCTTTTCTGTATTTTCTTTGTTACTGTAGAGGAATCCCACCGATTTTTGTGCATTGATCTTGTATCCTGATGTTACTAAATTGACCTATTAGGGTTAAGAGGGTGTTTTGTGTTTTGGTTCTTTTTCTTTCCTACTCATTTTTGTTTACAGTATCATATTATATGCATTCAGCAACAGTTTTACTACCTCTTTGCCAATTTGTATGACTCTTATTTTATTCTTTCATCATATTGCCTTAGAAAGTATTTCAAATACAATATTGAATTGTTGTTGTTGTTGTGTGTCATTGAGTCACCTGCAACCCATAGTGGCTCTGTGTACTGCCACTCTGAGCGTGCCATGTACTAAGCCAATCTCATTGATTTTGATACACCCATCCCCATTGTCCCTGTCATTGTATCAATCCATCTGGTCTGG
Source organism: Elephantulus edwardii (assembly GCF_000299155.1). NCBI lineage: Eukaryota > Metazoa > Chordata > Mammalia > Macroscelidea > Macroscelididae > Elephantulus > Elephantulus edwardii. The sequence continues at coordinate 13,659,451 of NW_006399840.1, read as the reverse complement.
GGTCTTCCTCTCCTGTGCTGTCCCTCTACCCTTCTGAGCATGATGTCCTTCTCCAAGGACCGATCCCTCCTGGATACGTGTCTAAACTATCTAAGAAAGAGCTTTAAAATCCTAGACTCCAAGGAGAAACTTGGTTTCACCCTTTCCAAGACAGACCTATTTGTTTTCTTTGCAGTTCATGGTATGTTCAAGACTCTTTGTCCAACACTATAATTCAAAGGCATCAATTCTTCTTCTGTCATACTTAGTTACTGTCCAACTCTCTGATGTATAGCAAGTAATTGTGAAAACTAATGGCCTTAGTCTCTGGACTGACATCATTGCTTTTCAGTTCTCTGCAGAGGTCCCTAATAGATTTTTCCAGTGCAATTTGTCTTTTGATTTCCTGACTGCTGTTGCTAAGAATGTTGATTGTGGAACCAAGCAATCTGTAATTGGCCAAAAGGAAAGAGTACCAGAATAATGTCTATCTTTGTCTCATTGACTATCCAAAGGTATTTGACTGTGTGGACCACAAGAAATTGTGCCTAGCCTTGAGGAAAATGGGAATCCCAGAACATTTGATTATGCTTATGTGAAACCTATACTTGGTCCAGGAAGTAGTCCTCAAAACAGAGCATGGAAACCCTGCCTCGTTCAAAATCAGAAAAGGAGTGTGTCAGGGATGAATCCTGTCCCCATATCTTTTAATCTATATGCAGAACAGGTCATTTGGGAAGCAAGGCTGTATGAGGAGGAATGTGACATCAGGATTTTCGGAAGATTCATCAACAAGCTACCTTATGCAGATGGCACAACCTTGCTTGCTGAAACTGAAGAGGACCTGAAGCGCTTGCTGCAGAAGGTCAAGGACTGTAGTCATCAATCTGTATTGAAGCTCAACATCAGGAAGACAAAGATTCTCACCATTGGACCAACTGGCAGCAGAGATTGAGGTTGTTAACAATTACAATATTGAATAGGAGCACCAAAAGTAGGCATTGTTTTCAGATTCCTGTTTGAAAGGGAAATGTCTTTAGTCTTTCTTCACTGAGAATGATGTTGACTCTTGGTTTCGTGTATATATACTTTTCTTTATTTTGAGGGAATTTCCTCCAATTCTTATTTTGCTGAATGTTTTCTTTTTAGAAAAGAGTGTTGAATTTTTTTTAAAGGCCCCTGTGTCACTTGATAGAATCATGTGCTTCTTTTTCTTTGCTTTGTAAGTATGATGAATTACATTTTATTTTTTTTTTTATGTTGAACTATCCTTGCATACCTGTTCTGAATCCCACATGGTCATGATTCATTAATTTTTTTTAATGTGCTGTTGGATTTATTGGTCAGAATTTTTTAAAGAATTTTTGCATCTATGTTCATGATAGATATTGGTCTGTAGTTTTCTTTTTTGGTGATGTCTTTGCCTGGTTTTGATATTAGGTTTATGCATGCTTTACAGAATGGCTCTGGGAGTTTTCTTTCTTTTCCTGTATTTTGAAATAATTTAAGTAGAATTGATGAGAATTCTTTTTTGAATGTTGGTAGAATTTATCTGTGAAGCTATCTGGGCCAGGACTTTCTTTGTGTGGGAGTCTTTTATGATCTGTTCAGTTTCTTCTTTTGTGATAATTTAATCTATCCCTGTCAATCTGGGTAGGGTGTGAGTTCCACAGAATTTTCCCATTTTCTCTAGGTTTTCAAATTTATTAGAGCATAGCTTTTCATAATATTCCATTATTATCTGCTGTGATGTTACCTCTTTCATTTCTCCTTTGAGTGATTTGTGTCTTCCATAATTTGCACTTTGGTTTGTAGCTATTCATATAATTCCACAGCAATATATTTCCTCTGATTTCTTTTCTCTGAAATATTAGCTTTATTTATGGCTTCTATCCTTTCTTCTATCATTTGTACCTTCTTAAGTATCTGTTCATATAACACTACGTCAATATATTTCTTCTGCCTCCCTTTTTCTGTCGTATATAATGGATCTATAATATTCTCTGCTTTTTTATTTTTCCCCAGAGGAGGTTTATTTTGTTTTTTCCATAATATTTAAAGCTGCCTGCTTCTTTTTGCCATTATGTGCAGTTTTTCTTGGTTTGTATTAGGCTGTTTCCATTTTGTCTGCATAGGTTGTTGACAGTTCTTTATCTTTATAAATTTATTGGTTTGTTGCAGCCTTCTGAGGGTGGGAAAATTGCTGTACTAGAAGTCTTTTCTAGGCCTGTGTAGTGGGAAATTTGCTTTTCCTAAAGTCCTTCAGATTCTTTCTGATCTGCAGTGCAGCCTGTAGCAAATCTTGCCTTATTGCAGCCTCTTCTCCTAACATCTGTTGAACTCTGATCTGCAGAGTGGTGAACCAGGTTTCCTAACTTAAGCAATTTCTGTCCAGGGGCTTTTCAGGCAACTCCCTCCTTAACACTTCAATATGCCAACTGTGAGATTGAGTCTCTCACCTGATTGCACCCCCTCTCATGAAGTCTATTGTCCTATTTAGTTTACAGAGTGGCACAATTAGGTTCCAGAACTAGAGAAGTTTCCGTCAGGAGTGAGTGTTACCAGATCTTTTGCTACCATTCCCATGTACTGGCTTTTAGAGTGAGTCTCTCCCATGATTGCAGTCTGCTCTCTTGTCCTCTTTGGCTATGGTCTGGCCCTGTGGTGACCAGGTTCCTCAACTAAAACAGTTTCCCTCCCAGAAACTTTGGCATTTTGAAGCCATTAATGATTTTATGGGAGAAAAAAACTGGCAATCTGCTCCTGTAAAGATTGTTGCCTAGAAAATGTGATGGGGAAGTTCTTCTCAGCCATATGGTGTCAAAATATACTTGATAACACAAAATAGCACTAATTGGGCATCCAGTAAGCTGGGAGAGCTATCCCTCACAAGATGCAAACTGAAAATTGTATTATTATTCTTTTTTCATCCCTGTCTCTTAAAACCAATCTATTGGTTAGTTTGTAAATTTTGTCATGCACTTTTATAGCATAAAAATTCAGCAGTGAACATGAAAATTGCCTTTGGTAGTATTGCCATTTTCACAATATTGAGTCTTCCTATCCATGAGCAAGGGATATTCTTCCACTTTTCAAGATCTCTTTTTGTTTCTTGTAGTAATGTTTTGTAATTTTCTTTGAACAGACCCTTTGTGCTTCTGGTTAGATTTACTCCCAAGTATTTAATCTTGTAATTAACTATTGTGAAGGGTATTGTTTTACTTAGCTCTGGCTCTGTATTCATTTTTTTCACTGTAGAGAAATTCAACTGATTATTGTATGTTGATCTTGTATCCTGCTAATTTGCGGAATTGGTCAGCTATGTCCAACAGTTTTCTTGCTGAGTCTTTAGGGTTTTCTAAGTATACTATCATATCATCTGCATAGAGAGATAATTTTAATTCCTCTTTGCCAATTTGGATACCTCCTATTTCCTTCTCTTGTCTTACTGCTATAGCTAAGACTTCCAATGCAATATTGAATAAGAGCAGTGATAGT
>NW_006399840.1:13615450-13655504 GCF_000299155.1 Elephantulus edwardii | reverse complement strand
GTAGAATTGGTGACATTTCTTCTCTGAATGTTTGATAAAATTCACTTGTAAAACCTTCTGGTCAAGGACAAATACCAATCTCATTCTTCAACGAGATGGAAAGGCAATCTCCAATTTCATTTGGCATGGAAAGAAGCCCCGAATAAGAAAAGCACTCCTTAAAAGTAGAAAAAAGGTAGGAGGCATCTCACTCTCTGATTTCAAACACTACTACACTGCTGTGGTGGTTATGACAGCATGGTACTGATACAATGACAGACACAGATCAATGGAATAGAATTGAGAACAGAGAAATCAGCCCATCTACATATGGTCAACTGATTTTTGACAAGGAGATAAAATCAGTTAAGTGGGGAAACAACAGCCTTTTTAATAAATGGTGTTGGCAAAATTGGAAAAGTACCTGCAAAAGACTCAAGCAAGATCCACACCTCACTCCATACACAAAAACCAACTCCAGGTGGATCATGGACTTAGGACTAAAACTAAGGACTATAAGCTTCATTTAAAAAAGCTTGCAAGAACACTCCAAGTCCTAATCCATAACATACACAGTCTTCCAAGTATCCTGAAAAACTTACAACCAGGAGAAGATAAAATAGATGAATGGGATCTTCTAAGAATGAAATCTCTATGTACATCCAAAACCTTCTCCAACAGGGTAAAAAGGAAGCCACAGACTGGAAAAAAGTATTTGGTAATGACATATCAGATAAGGGACTTATATCCAGAATTTAAAAAAATACTTGAGCACCACAACAAGATAAAGATAAATAATCCAATAGAAAAATAGGCACAGGATATGAACAGACACTTCACCAAAGAAGACATTCAGATGTCCAACAAGCACATGAAGAAATGTTCAAAATCCCTAGCTCTAAGAGAGATGAAATAAAAACGACTATGAGATGTCATCTCACCCCAGTAAGAACAGCAAAATTTAACAGAACAGCAAGCAACAAATAAAGGTGAGGTTGTGGAGAAACTGGAACCCTTATTCACTGTTGGTGGGAATGTAAAATGGTGTAACCACTGTGGAAGGCAGAGTGGCCCTTTCTCAAAAAGTTTCAAATAGAGATACCATTTGACCCAGCAATTCCACTACTGGGAATATACTCCAAAGAGACCATAACAGCCGCCCAAGCAGATATATGCACACCCATGTTTATCGCGGCTTTGTTCACAATAGCAAGAAGTTGGAAACAACCAAAATGACCATCAACAAATGAATGGATAGAGAAACTGTGGTATATTCACACAATGGAATGCTATGTTGCATTGAAAAATAAGGAACTCATGAAACATTATTCAAAATGGGTAACCCTGGAAGACATTATACTGAGTGAAGTATCTCAGTCACAAAAGGACAAATACTGCATAGTGCCACTGTTGTAAAATGGGACTGACATCTGGGTTGTGGGGAGACTGAGAAAGATGGGATAAATAATGTATACTCTATTGAAATAGATGAGGGAGAAAACAGTTTAAAAGTGATATGTGATTAGGTATAATTGTCATGATAGGAGTCCAGAATGAAGGTTGCGTAGTGGAGTGGACCTCTGGGGAGAGATTGTAAAAGAATGAAGAATTTTTCCATTTCTTTTTAAAGAGAAGAGTGTACTGGTGGGGAGTGGTGGGCAGGGAGAAAAGTGCAACAATGAATGAATGGAAATCTAAAGTCTCTGTAAATTTTCATTAAAAGTAATAATAAAAAGAACTTAAAAAAATTCAGTAGTAAATAGTTAAAGGTCCGTATATAAACAGTTAAAGTTTACACTCCATTTTAGTAACTTGCATAGCATATTAACATTTAGTATTACTTTAGTCTAGAATGTCTACTGAAGAGGGGAGGATTAAGACAGACTAGGAAGAAGGAATAACCTCCAGCTTTGAAATATTTTTTAAAATCCTATGAACAACTTAGCGGAACTCTGTTAGACACAGTTTGGCACAGGATAGGACAAAGTTCAGATCTGTTGGTATTAGGTTCTGTATGATTCAATAGCACTTAAAAGATTCTCAAATTATTTGCTTACCATACAGATTGGATAGGTATAGAGAGGGGGTACAACTTTGACACATACTTTTCTTACTTTTAAACCAAGTAATGTTCCTCTGTTCTGTTCACAAAACTGCCTCTTGGTCTAGATATAGGTTTTGCATGATTACAATTACGTGTTCTACAATTTCCATTTTCCTCAGTGTTCTTTGTAATTTGTTATGATCTATACAGAAAAATGAGTTTGCATAGTCAATAAAAACAAGTGGACATTCTTCTGGCATTCTCTGCTTTATTACAAAGGAAAGGCTAAAAACGTTTTCTAACTCCAAATGCCAAACTTTCACTCTGGCACAATTGTTTCTATCTTAGAATGGCAGCATCTTGGCATTTGTTCTATCATTTTAATCTTTACAGTATAAAGAAGCCATCGGGTTTATGGGTGGTACAAATGTTTACACACTCAGCTGGTAACTGAAAATGTGGAAATTTGAGTTAATGTAGGAGGAAACGTCTGACAATCCACTTCTTAAAAACAAGCAATGAAAAACATTAATGGTCACAGTTCTACTTTGGATTAAAAGGGATCCTCATGAGTTGGAATCATCAGCAACTGGATAAAATGTCATGGAAAAAAGTTTTCTTTGCCAGCAAAGCACTGAAAATGGTATCTTTAGTGTTTGGCCCTTTTGTGTGATAATCAAGAGCCATCTTAAATTGTTACCAGTTTAAAAGACAAACCTAATTTAGAGGTCATTTCTTTAATTGCATACAATGTCTAATTATATTCCTTGACCTTAGTAGGGTCACTTGAACTTTCCTCCTTTTCTTAAAATAGCTCAGTCACTAAAACTCTACACAGATTAGCTAAAAACTAGTCTTACACAAAATAGATTGAATTCCTCTTTAGACAAAACCATAGGGGACTCTGTCTTCTCTCTTCAGGTGCCTGTGGTCTGTGGTTTGCCATGTGTAGGAGGTAACATTGACGTACTGAACACGTGCAATGGAAAAAGGCACAATACGGGACAAAATAGTTTGTGGTATATAGAAAGACATATTTTGTTTATTAATAGACAAGACCAGAATATGCAGCAATTTTCTTGCAGGAGTACCAGAAATTTATACAAGTTAGAATAGACAACGGAGCATTTTTTTGTCACTGGGTTTTTATTCCTTTCCAGTACAACCAGACCATAATAACATGTTAACTATTTTTTCCATTGCAAAAGTAGTACTTAACAATATTTACAAATAAAGATAATTAGTGAAAATGTAGCTATACTTTTACCATTTAAAGTCAACATTTTCCTGCAAAAATTTATCTTTTTTGTTTCTGAAACTGTTTTGACCAAAACCTGTGGGTTGTTGGGCTCAGATGACAAAATATGCTTCTCCAAAATGAAGCAGCACTGCAAAATCCACAACAGCTAACAACAAACATGTCTACAGTTTCCAAGCAAGGTAAAGTCTAATCACCTCAAAGGCGTCAATTCTCCTGCATTTATCCTTGGGCATTGTCCAGCTCTCTGACACACCGGCAAAATTAATCGATATGAGAGAAACTAGATTAACAACTGGTTAGAACTGAAGTAGTTTATAGGTGAGTGACTTCCAAGAGATGAAGGAAATTTAGTGATAGAAATATTCTGTTTTTTGTTATAAAGGAACATTTTTGTCTTTGGGGGCATATTTTAATTTCTTTTTGCTAAATATGTAGGTAGGTATGGAATAGCTGAGTTATATGGAGAACATAAGTTCAACTTTCTAGGAAATAGCATATTGTTTTCTAAAGTAGTTGGATAATTTTATCTCTTAAGCAAATTTGTAAGAGAGTTCTCATTACTCCTACATGTTCAAAACTTGATATGGCTAGTTCTATTTTTGGTAGGATACTATTTGTTTTATGATATATTGTGGAGTGTTGTTATCATTTTTCATACATAAAATTTATGTTTTGTTGCTATTGAACTAATTCAAATTTATAGATATCCTAGAATTCCTCAGGTTTTAATTTCTCTTAAGTAAACATAAAAGAATTAGGTTGTTATGTCATGTAAACCAAGCTTAACTATGTAATATTCTGCCAAGCCATTTTCAAAAGTGGTTACAAATTTTGCTTTGCCATTCGCCACTTATGAGTGCTCCAGTTTTTTCCACATCCTCACAACTTTTGGTAGTGACAGTTTTTCTAATCCTAGAAATTTAACGAGTTTGTAGGTTTTGTCTCTATGGTTTGAAAATTGTTGGAACTGACTTGATAGCAACAGGTTTGCATTTTGGATTACTGACAATGAGTAACATTTTTTAAAAATTATTATTAAATTTTATTAGTTTTAATGAACATTTACAGAGATTTTGGGTTCTCATTCATTCATTGTTGCACTGTTTTCTCTACCCTCCTCCCCAGTTCATTCTTCTCCCCCTCCCCCAAATGTCTGTTTTAATTGTCCAATTGCCACAGTGCTTGTCAAAGCCAGTTCTGATTAATCTCCTTTGTCAGTGTGTCCTTTGCCATTCCCTATCACTCCTCCCTGAGAGAAACTTCACCCTGATTCATAAGGAAAAAGGGATGGTGTATTCCCTTAGCTACTTCCTGCTGAAAAGGGATGCTGTGGGTTTCAGGGTGAAGATCTTCTCTCACTACTCTAAAGAGCCCCTTTGGCAGTAGGAAACACATAGACTATTATGGAGATTGATTTTGGAATTTAGATGCACTGTTATTAATTGTGCTTAGCTGTACATGTTCCTATCCTTGAAGATGTATCATGGAGGTGTTGCAAACTAGAAGATACAAATTTAACAAGTTAAAAGTACATGAGTCAAAAATTAACAAGCAATAATATTCCGAGTAGAGGCTCTAATAGTGGCACAAATCAAGTTACAGAGGTAAGGTGGTTCTTACAATAAAAGGCCTATAGACTAGCACATTGTCTATTGTAGTGTAGAGTAACATCTTTTTATGTGCTTGTTATTTGTATGTCTTCTTTGGAGAGGAGTCTGAGTCTTCCCTTTTTTAAAATTTTATACTGCTTTATTTACAAAGTTCAGGCATGTTTGTAGGAGGGACTATTCCTTGGAGAGGGACATGATGCTTTAAAGGGTAGACAGTCAGCTAAGGAGAGGAAGATCCTTGACCAGGTTGATTGACACGGTGACTGATGATTGCCACAATGGATTTAAATGTGTCAGGAAGTATGAGGATGGCACAGGATTCAGATCTGTGGTTCATAGGATCGCTTTGAGTTGTCCTGGATTTGATGGTACGTAACAATAACAGTGTTCTTCTACTCAGTAATAAAATTCATTTTTATTGAGTCAGAACTGAATAATATATAACTCTCCAATAAATTTTCAGATGCTTTAAATTTCATTAGAGGAGATTGCTCGTCTTTCTGGGGAGGAGCAGGTAGATATGAACCTCCTGCTTTTGGTTTGGCTGTGGCAGTCATCGTAACTAGACCATCCTCAGTATTCCATTTTGATGTCTTCTAGGCTCATTTGTTACTAGTAGGTAATTTTTAGCTTTTCTTTTGATGTCTTGAGGTTCTGTGCAAGACTATGTTTCATTTATAATATTTCTGTCTTATGTATTTTCTCTTTATTTTTATATTTCTTTTAGGTAAGTCTTTAAATCAAATTTGTATATTTTCTTGAAATCTTTCAAGAACTTGTATTTTGTTTCATTTTGTGTGAGTGTTCCATTTGTATTTTTATTATTTTCCTATAAAGGTTTTGTATATACATCTAGTCGTAGTTTTGTTCTTTCTGCATAATTGTCGTATTTGTCCTATTTATGAGTCACATTTTGCTATATATTAAGTGTTTTTTTCCTTTATAGTGCTAGGAATTGTAAATGATGTATTGTTGAAAGTATAGATTTAGTAGTCTTCTTTGATGCTGAATTTGATTCTGATAGAGAGCTAAGTTGAGTTTGGCCCATTGAAACTTGTTTTGGGGAAATGTTTTTTAACATTTTGTTACAATTTGGAAGAAAGTTTACAAAACAAAATAAGTATGGAAAATAACCACAACAATTTACAATATACATTTTGTTACGTGATATTGCTTGAAATCCTCAGAATTGTCATTTACTTTTTCTGCTTCATGGTTGTTTATCATTTCTTTTCTTTCTTATTCCTTCCTTAATTCTGATCTTTGTCCCTGAGCAAGGCTACCCATTTAATCTTGTATGGCTGATCTGTTAAGTTCATATTTTTCAAGTGGTCTTTCTCATCTTACAGATTCATCTTTTATTTGACTAAACATAGCCACAGAAATGAGACTTTAGGGCAAGCTCTGGTGGCCTAGTGGCAAGAAGGTGTACTGCAATCCCAGAGGTGCATGGTTCAAATCCACCAGATGCTCTGCTGGAGAAGGAGAACAATCTCCTCCTGTACCAGTCAGATCTGATTTGATGGTACACACACACACACACACAAATTTATATTTATTTTTTTTAAAAGAAATGAGACCTTAGGCTGAGGAGTTCCACTATCATCTTTCAGTTCAGTAAGATTAAGTAAGTGTTAGTTCTTTGGACTAAGTTTTTCCTTTACGTTTTTGATCTTCTTAGTTTTTCTTTGCACAAGACTGGAAGAGATGAACAGTTGCATCTGAGATGGCGGCTCACAGCTTTTAAGACCCAATTGCTACTCCCTAAAGGAATAGAAACTTTTCATTTTGTACCATGTTATTACAATTGGTGTTTCCTGAGATGATGGTCCTGAGCCTCCAGGCCCAGTGAATCAATATCTTAATGTATTTGGTTATTGCTAATAAATTTTCATAAAGTTGTTCATTGCATGTTCTACTATATTCATGGATGCAATTATAGAACGTATAAATGCAGATATATATGAATATCTTCTCTCAAAACTACATATATTTGTGGTTCTAGTTCTGTGTTATGTGATACAGAGCTTCAAAATTCTTGCCTCTGAGGAGCAGTCTGGTTTCACTTTCACCAGGACAGACTTGTTTGTTCTCCTGGCAGTCCACTGTATGCGTTGATCCTTGTTCTTTCATTCCTAGTTATTGTCCAGCTCTCTGATGCATAGCAGGTAATTATAAAGACCATGGCCTGTATCAGGTGCACCTTAGTCTCCAGACTGACACTGACTGTTGCTCTTCACTACTTTAGAGAGGTTACTAACAGTAGACTCTCCCAATGCAATTAGTCTTTTCGTTTCCTGACTTCTGGTGGCAAGACTATTGACTCTGTGGAACCAAGCAAGCTGAAATTATTAACATTGTCAGTCTCTTCTCCATCAATCATGAAGCTACCAATCGGCCCAGTGGTGATACTCTTTGTTTTCTTGATCTTGACCTTCAGGCCATATTGAAAACTACAGTTCTTAACTTTCTGCATCAAATGCCTCATGTCCGTCTCAGTTTCTGCAACCAAGGTTGTGTCATCTGCATATAGATTGAAAAGGCATGGAAATAAGCAGTCAGAAAATCAAAAGATAAGTGCTTTGGGAAATATCTATCAGAAACCTCTCCAGAGTGCTAAAGACCAACAATGTCAGTATAAAGACCAAGGCAGACCTAATCCAAGCCATGCTCAATTGCTTGCTATGCATCTGAAAGCTGGAGAATTACTAAGTATGACCGAAAAATCAATCTTTTTGAGTTGAGGTGCTGAAGAAGAGTATTGAACATGCTAGGGACTTCCAACAGACAAGTAGGTCTATCCTGGAGAAGGGAAAACCTGGGTGATCCTTGGAATCAAGGACTGTGAAATTTCATCTCACATACTTTGAGCATATTGTTAAAAGGGGAAAGTCTTTTAAAAAGGCCACTATGCTTGGTAGAGTAGAAGGTCACCTCAAGAGAGAAAGACCTCAATGAGATAGATTGGCAGAGTGACTGTGGCAGCAGAATCAGATATGCTGTTGATGGTGATGTTGGCGCAGGATGGGACAAGACCCAAAGTACTGTTCATAACATCACTATGAATTGCACTTGACTCAATAGTTCACAGTAACATCTAATTTCCTAGTTGTTTATAACCTGAAGGCAAACTGTAACCATATTCAGAAGTGGTATGCTTTAAAAAGGATTTTATTTAATCAGAACAATTGCTTCTTCTATGTCTTTCTGAGGATATAGATTTAGTGTGTAGGGCAAAATCTAAGTCTTCTATTCTTCTTTGAAAATAAAAGCATAAGTGGAAGGAGTGTTGTAACACTGATTGTGGCTCAATAGACACTAGGTAAATTTTGAACTCTCTTTCTTCCCCATTTCTGTATATATGCATGTGTATACAACAATTCATGCTTATATATTTATTGAAGGGAGCCTGGTGGTAAGAAGCTGCACTGCAATCCTTAAGGTATGTGGTTTGAGGCCACTAGCTGCTCCACAGAAGAATGATAGGCAGTCTCCTCCTGTGCGATTAACTGCCTCTGAAATCCCACCAGAGCATCAACTGTGGGTCAGTTCCAACTCTACGGTACACAAGAACAGAAACAACATATTTATTGAATAAGAGATTTTTATATCATATCTTGCCTAATAAGATACTTTCTCACAGCTGTTCCATCATATTCTCCAAAAGTTTTCCTTATGATGAGTTTCAGTAGGTATTTTTATACTGTACTTAATGATGAAATAAATATTTTAATCAAATGGTTATAACTTGGTATTTTTCAGAAACAGATTTGAGTCAAGATGTTTTAAGTTGGTGTGATTTTATAGTGGGAGAGATCTTTGATTTCATGAGCCTTTTCAAAAGATTTCTCTCAATGCCAAATCCCTCAGATTAAAGTGGATACCTGAGGCAGAATTCAAGCCTGGCTTTTAAGGGGATATGTTACCTTTTTTATCCCCTGATACCTGCCTCTTTGCATTTTCTCTGACGGGGCTCTTGTTATGTTCTGCTATGTCGGATGCCATTGAGTTGACTGACTAATAGCAATGTAACCTAGGAAAGAACATAATTCTGTCATAGACTAACTTGATCCTCACAATCTCTGCTATGCTTAAACTCATTGTTGTAATCACTGTTGCAATTCATCTTTTTTTGAGTGTTCACTCTTTTACCTCTACTTTTCCAAGCATGGTATCCTTCAGGACTGAGTCCTCGGATAACATTTCCACCATATGTCAGAGAAGTCTTACCATCAAAGCTAAAATTATTGAAATGATGATCTTTCTGTGATAAAAATAGCAATGAAAATACAACTTGGTAATTAATGATCTATTTGATAAATCCATTCACATTAAGTTTTGGGGAAGCCTTTAAGTCTTTTTATTACATACAGAGTAAGGGAACTGCAGAGTCTGTGGGTGGTGTTGGTATTAATGGATTTGGTTAGCTGAAACACTGAGAGTTCAAATTCAGCCAGTGGTGCCTTAGAAGAAAGTTCTCATGATCCACATTTGAAAAGTCATAGTTACTGCAAAGTCTATGAAGCACAGTTACACTACGAAACACATGGCTGGGAATCTGGCACATGAGTTACCATGGCAACTAGTAGCTGTAAGGGCTCTTCATAAAGTGTGAAGATAGACTTTCTTTAGATTTTCTGAAGAAGTCCTGGTTTAATATCTTAGGTTGGAAAATTAGTTAAATAATGTATTGGCAATATTTGGATTAATCTAGTCTGATGTGTCAAATTGACATATTTTCCAGAACAATGATTGGCAAATATATGAAACCATGCAGTTATTAATTATTCACAACATCATACAGAAAATGAGAATTTCATTCTTATTGGAATTTGTAGGTTTTTTCCCTCCCTTATGAATTATAAGGAACTAACACTGAGTTTGAGGAAGTTCTGTTGATAATCAAATAAGGAATGTCATGAGATAGTTGGTGAGCTATTTCTCTGTGTGATTTTCACAAATAAATAAAGGCTGTTGTTGATCTCATCAAGACAACTTTGCCTGTAGAACAATAACTAGCATGTGCTTTATCTTCATAAACATATGTTTGTAATTGCATCCATACACCTTTCTCTGGAGGAGAAAATTTTAAAACCTCTGAAATGAGATTTAGTGTTTCCATACTAGAATGCAAACTTAGTGGCTATGAAGTGTCTACATTTTTTTTAAGATTCAAATTGGTAATTCAGCCAAAGGAGGTGGAGAAAAAAAGAAGCTGATATACTTTTCATGAATTATGACAAATATTCTCGCCATCAAAAAAGTAGTAATGGGCCTTTGAATCCTTTGATTAGCTAACCAGGTATTACTAGACCCTTGTGGTTGAATATCTTTTGCTGTTGTTGTTAGTTGCTAGTTGTATTCTTGTTAGTTGTCTAATTGATTCTACTTCATGGAAACTCCAAATGTGCCAGAGTAGACTTGCACCATAAAGTTTTCAAGGCTTGAGACCTTTCTGACACTGAACACCAGGCTTATCTTCTAAGGCACATCTGGGTGAATTTGAGTCACTAATTCTTTGGAAACCAAGAGTGAAACCATTTTTTTTTAACATCTAGAATCTCTTAGCTTACAACCACTTATTTTCCCAAGGAAAACTTTTAAATAAGTAGCTGCTGTTCAGTTCATCAAAATTAAAGTATTGTATTTGAATCCTGGCTGTTACTTCAAGTAAAACATATTGGAATATATTTGCATTTTAACTATATCAATCCAATCTCACCTAATGGCCTCTATCTTTTTGGATAAAAATCTGAGTTTATCCTTCATGCCCTATTTTCCTGCACTATTTGTGTCTTACTTATTAGTAAGTCTTGTTGGCTCTGCTTTTAAATGTATATGTCCATTTCTTAATGCTTTTCAAGCCACCTTCTGAGTCCAAAACATAGGCATCTTCTACCAGGGCAATTGCAATACATGAACTAACACTTAGGTTTTATATTTAATTTTCTTTTCTTGTTTGCTAATCTCCGAATAAAAATCCTGGCTTTCTTGGAGGAAGCTTAATCCCTCCGTTTCTGATATCTTCACGCTCTTCTTTCATTATCACTTCCTCTAATGTAGAAGCTGTCTCATGCTCTGCTTCAGTTTTTCACCTTCATCTGGTGCAATAGATTTCATGCAAAAAGAATAAAAGAGACAGAAGTGACTCCAAGATTTTTACGCAAGCCATTGAGAGGAGGAAATTGCTATTTACTATGATGTGGAGGATTACAGACAGAGTAGATTTGGAGTTATTAGGTCACATAAATCACGAACAATATGGATAGAACTAAGCTTTCCTAGACCTCTTGAGTTATGATATCTCAGATGACCCTGACCCTCTTTCAGAGATTATTTTCAGTTTCCTTTTAGTGGGTCTGATGAAAGATTGCATTGGAATCTTCTAGAGCCTGCTCTTAGACCTCTTCTGTATTTTTATATACTTTCACTTCCTTGGTGATCTCATCCTTTCTTATGACTTTTTACACCATCCAAAGGTTGACAACTTTGTGGTTTATATCTGAAAAGTAATATTCACTCCAGATCAAAGATGTTTTATCTAGAAGGAATTTTAGTGTGAAAATGATACAATGCAATGTACCAGACTTCTCTCTGGAACTGAAAACCTAGTCTACTGCCTACCTGAACATTTACTAGACCTCTCAGGGACAGTATATGCCAATATGAACTCCTAATAACTTTAAATCGTCTCTGTCTGTCATCTTCCACACCATAGTAAATAATAACTTCCTCCTCTCAGTTGCCTGGGTAAAGATTTTGGACTCACTTCTGATTCCTTTGTTCTTTTTGTATCCCATATCCAATCTCCAATTAATTACATTTTGTTTTTACCTGCAAAATGTATCCAGCATCTGACTACTTATCTTTACTGCTAATACCTAAACTAAGCCGCCTCATCTCATACTGGGTATCACAGTAGCCTCCTGGGAGCCCTGGCAGAACAAAGGATCAAAGCACTTGGTTGCTGAACCAAAGGTGGGATGTCTAAGTTTACCTGAAGTCAACTTGAAAGAAAGTTCTGGGAGTCTACCCCCCCTCCCCCCAATTACTATTGTTATACTCGGTATACTTGGAATATTGTCTGGTAAAGTGGAAGTAGCAAGTAAATTATCATTGAATAAATAAAATAGCTTTAAACATCTGTTTAGTATGCCTTGTAAGATATTCTTAAATTCTCAGCATTTTCATCACTTTAACTTTCCTTTTGATTTTATATCTTTCTTTTCGTTCTGTCCCATTCTTTCCTTCCTTTCTTTCTGCCTAAACCTAATACTCCTGAGTTAGGTCAGTTAGAATATTGTGGATAGCTCCACACAATTATATACTGTATTTTGTTGTTGTTATATACTATTGAGCTGATTGTGACTCATAGTGACCTTATGTACGATATCTCTGAACCCTGGTCTATCCTGAGCAAACCTCAATGTCTCTGATACATACACCACTACTAACCCAATTACTGTTTCAATCTGTTTCATCTGGGGTCTTTTTCTCCTGCACTGTCCCTCCACCCTACCCAGCATGATGTCCTTCTCCAAGTACTGGTCCTACTCACAACATGCCCAGAATAAGTGAGACAGAAAAAAAGGACAATAGAAAATGTTGTTGTTAGGTGCCATCAAGTCAAGCATGACTCATAGGGACCCTATGAACAACAAATCTGAAACCTGTCTTGGCCTGCACCATCATTTCGGATATATTTGAGCCCATTGTCGCAGTCATTATGTCAATTCATCTGGTTGGGGGTATTTTTTTTTGCTGACCCTACCTCTTTTCAAGCATATATATATTTCCAAGGCATAGCTGATCCTGGTAACATGCTCCAAGTATGCAAAACAAAGTTTAGTCATCTTTGCTTCTCAGGAGTGCTTTGGCTGAATTTCCTCCAAGATATGTTTGTTCTTTTGGCATCCCATGAGATACCAGTACTCTCTCCAACAGCACAGGTCAAAGACATAAATGTGTTCTGTCATTCTTATTCATTGTCTGGCTCTCAGATGCACAGCAAGTAATTGAAAAGACAATGGCCTCTGAATCATGGAAACCTTAATCCTCAAATTGATATAGTTGCTCCTTAGTAAATTGGACTTGACTTCAGACTTTCCACATGCAATATGCCTCCAGATCTCCTTCCAGACTGCTGGTACCTAGGGCATTGATTGTTGATCCAAGTAAGATAAAGTCCTTGACAATTTTGATCTCTGTTCCATTTATCATGATATTGCCTATCAGGCCACTGGTGAGAATTTTTAACTTCATAGATAAGGCTTCAGTCTGATCTTCTGCAGCAAACACTTCAAGTTCTCCTCTCTTTTAGCAAGCAAGGTTGTGCCATCTGCATAACACAGATTGTTGATGAATCTTCCTCCAATCTTGATGCCATTCTCCTTCATAGAGTCCAGCTTCTCAAATTATTTGCTCATCATACAGATTGGAAAATTATTAAATAGATACAGAAGGCATTGGCAAAAAAATAAGATCCCAGGAGTTGATGGAATACTAATTGACATTATTCAACTTTATTCAACTAATAGATGCAAACCCGGGTGTGTTCACTAGTCTGCCAGAAAATGTTGAGGACAGCTTCCTGGCTGACTGACTAGAAGAGATTCATATTTGTTCTCATTCCCAAGAAAGGTGATTCAACAGAATGTGGAAATTATTGAACAATGTAATTAATATGACATGGAAGCAAAATATTGCAGAAGATCTTCTAAAATTGGCTAGAACAGTACTCTGACAGAGAACTTCCAGAAGTTCAAGCTGGGTTCAGAGGAGGCTATGGCATCAGGGATGTAATTGCTGATATCAGATGAATTCTGACTGAAAGTAGAGAATACCAGAAGAATGTTTATTTGTGTTTCATTAAAAATGCAAAGATACTTGACTATATAGATCATAACACATTATAGCTGACATTGAGAAGAATGGGAATCCAAGAGCACTTAACTGTGCTCATGAGAAACCTTTACATAGATCAAAAGGTGTGACCAGAACAAGGAAATATTGTGGTGTTGTTGTTATGTGCCGTCGAGTTGCTTGCAACTCATAGCGTCCCTATGTACAATAGCCCTAAACCCTGTTCTATCCTGTGCCAATCTCACTGTCTCTGACACACTTACTCCCATTATCCCAGTCACTGAATCAATCCACTTCATAGAGGGTCTTCCTTTCTTGCACTGTTCCTCCACCTTCCCAAGCATGATGTCCCTCTCCAAGGACTGGTCCCTCCTTGCAACATGTCCAAAGTATGTCAGATGAAGCTTCAGAATCTTTGGCAAGGAGCTGCCCAGCTTCACCATCTCTAGGATGAACCTGTTCATTTTCTTAGCAGTCCATGGATATTCAATACTCCAACACCACAGCTCAAAGGGATCAATTCTCCTTCTATCCTCCCTAGTCATTGTCCAGATCTCTGATGCATAGCAAGTGATTGCAAAGACCATGGCCTGGATCAGGCACACCATAATCTCCACAATGACACCATTGTTTTTCAGTACTTTGGAGAGGTCCCTAACAGCAGACTTTCCCATTGCAACACATCTTTTAATTTCCTGGCTGCTGTTTGCCAAGTGTTGGCTGTGGAGCCAAGCAGACTAAAGCTGTGAACAATCTCAATCTCATCACCATCCATTCTGATGCTGCCAATCACTCCAGTGGTGTATTCAATTAATTTTACCAACAGAAGAGGGTAAAGACACATTGAAATCTAGTCTGTATGCAGATACATCTTCCAGGAAGAAGGGATGTATTTTCCCCCCCTAATACAAAACTGTTTAGGAGTTCTAAGAATCCCTGGTCTCTAGCTTGGAATCAGAGAGAGAAACATTGTGATGCCTAAAGAAGATTAGAGGTGGAAAGTTCCTTAAGGAGGAAATTTGCTGTCAGAGACTAGGCACGTCCCTTAAACTCTCTGTCTCATTTTCTAATTTTCTTCTTTTCACTTTCCATAGTCTTCTCATACCAAAATATGGTAATCGTATGAGATCTTTGGTAAAGCAGAGAAAAGATGTGATGACTCCTTGTTAGGAAAACAATGACTAGTCTTATGTTAAGAAGTGATTAAATATAGCATTGGGGCTGTTTCTCCTAGAGATACTTCACCCTGGTATTGGTTTGGGCAAGCAACAAGTTTTCTTTGTCTTCTGCTCAGGAGTATGATATCTAATTAACCTGAAATATCCACAAATAGAGAAACTCAAATACCTTGAATACAAAGATAAAGGACTTTAAAGAAGCTGAGACATCAAATGCGCTGTTGTTCTTATGGGCTATTGAGTCAATGATAACTTATAGCAACACTATGAACAATGGCTCTGAACTTTGCTCTATCCTGAGTCATTGTCACTGTCTCTAACACATCTGACCCATCTCATCCAGGATCTTTCTTGCACTGATCTTCTACTTTTCCAAGCATTATATGCTTCTCCTGAACCCTACTGGCAGGAGGACTAGCCCCTCCTGACAACATGCACAAAGTATGTGAGATAGAGTTGGAAAATCCTTATCTTCAAGGAGCAAATTGATTTCACACTATCTAGGGCAGTCTTCTTCTCTCGGCTGTTCGTGGTATGCTAAATTCTCCAGCACCACAGCTCAAAGACATCAATTCTTCTGTCATTCTTAGTTATTGTCTAGCTCTCAGATCCATAGCAAGCAACCAAGAAAACCATGATGTATATCAGGTGCACTGGAGTCTTTAGACGGACATCATTGCTCTTTTGGGCTCTGGAAAGGTCCCTGACAGCAGAGATATCCCAATTCATTTCATCTTTTCATTTACTGACAGGTGCCTATAGTATTCAATGTGTCTCTCAGCAAAATGAAATCATTAACAACTTCATATTTAAGTGGTGGGGTTTTTGCGAGCACTGGTGATCTAAGGAATTTTAGAGAGGTTTGTCAACATCCCTGGCCCTGGTTGATAACAAGAGTGTTAGTGATTTGCACCTAGTTTCAGTGAGATTCCTAAAGGCTCTATTATATAGAGACTGCTACGTTGCAGGAATATGCCTATATGACCAACAAGGCATAAGCTGTCTTGCTCAAGACTTTATTGTGGGCTCCCTAATTCTAAGACATTCCATGTACATATAGGTGGTTCTTGCTCTCAGAAAGGGGTGTCTTCATATAGATTTGTAGTTGGTTTACTTGGAGCATGGGCTTCTTCTATCCAGACTTTTAGCAGATACCCTTCAGTAAGTTCTGAAATTGGTGGCCTTTTCACCCACACAGGCATCAGGCCTAGATCACTGATCTGTACCAGGTGACAACCAGGTACATTGATTTAACTTCAGGGCAATGATCTCATTAATGGTCGCTATGACAACTGCCAGTGGTATCATCACCATTACTGCCATCATCATCATCTTCCATTGTCTCAGACTTAGGTTGTTTACTTACTGAGACCTCATATATTTAGAAGCAAACTTTTCTTCACAGAATTTTCAAGAGCTATGGCTTTTTTGGAAGTAGATCGCCTGGTTTGTCATCCAAGGTGCTTCTTGGTGGCTTTGAATTCACAATCTTTAGTTAATAGTCAAACACTCACCCATTTGTCTACCCAGGGTCTTTAATCCCTTTTTACATTATATTATCACTGTATTGGCATTTCAGGAAATGTTTTTAATAAGATATTCATCTTCCCAGGCTTCCTGCTGCCCTTGTAAACTCTTAACTTATTCAAGCTTTCACAAGTCTTAAATTATTAGTCCAGTATGTGAATCTGTGTCTTCATTTCTTATTAGGTCATGCAAATGGGAAAGGTTAGAATCTGTGTCTCTGTGTCATGGAAGTAAAGATTGTGAGGAAAAGGCATGTAGAGAATAATTTCCAGATTTTGGATTGAGAAATCTAGGGGGTTGTTAATAATGTCTTGACATGAGATAGGAAATGAATCTTATCATCCAGGAATGTAAAGGTCATTAAAAAGACAGAGAAGGAAGACTAAAATTGATGTCAGAAGAGAATGTGAATGTTTCACTAAAGTGTCCAAACACTTTGAGGCCAGATCAAGCAGAAGAAATAAAGAAGCAAAGGAGCTAAACAGGCAGCACCATAATGGTAGGGGAAGAGATTGAGATTGTTAATAATGTCAGCTTGCTTGGTTCAACAATCAACACTCTTGGCACCAGCAGTTGGATTAAAGACCCAAACCATAATGATCATAAGAGACAAAATAGGATAAAACTTAGAAGGCTTTTGTTGTTGTTGTTATGTGCTGTTGAGTCGCCTGTGACTCATAGCAACCCAATGTACAACAGCCCTAAACCCTGCTCGATCCTGTGCCAATCCTATTATCTCTGACACATCTATCCCATTACCCCAATAACTGAATCAATCCATATCATCCAGAATCTTCCTCTCCTGTGCTCTCCCTTCACCCTCTCAAGCATAATGTGCCTCTTCAATGATTGGTCCCTCCTTGTAACATGCCCAAAGTATGTTAGATGAAGCTTCAGAATTCTTGCCTTCAGGGAGCCTCTTGGTCTCATTCTCCCTAGGATGAACCATTTGTTCTTCTAGCAGTAATGATATATTCAATACTCTTCTCCAGCATCACACCTCAAATATATCAATTCTCCTTCCAGCATCCACAATCATTGTTCACCTTTCTAATGCATAGCAAGCAATTGTGAAGACCATGCCTGTAACAGGGACACCTTACTCTCCAGACTGACATTGTTGCTCTTCAGTACTTTGAAGAGGTCTCTGACGCAATTCATCTTTTAATTTCCTGGCTTCTGGTACCAAAAGTGTTGGTTGTGGAGTCAAGCAAACTAAAGCTATTAACAATCTCAATCTCTTCACCATCTATCATGATTGCTGCCAATTGGCCCAGAGAAGAAACTGTTTTCTTGATGTTGAGCTTCAATCCATATTGAAGGCTGCAGTCCTTGACCTTCTGCAGAAAGTGCTTCAAGTCCTCCTCAGTTTCAGCAAGTGGAGTTGTGTCATCTGCATAACACAGATTATTAATGAGTCTTCCTTCAATCCTGATGCCATATTTCTCCTCATATAGCCCAGACTCTTGGACAATCTATTCTGCATATAGATTGAAAATGTATGGAGATAGGACACTTCCCTCAAGTACACCCTTCCCAGTTTTGAACCATGAAGGCCTGTTGTTGTTATTATGTGCCGTCTAGTCATCTGTGACTCATTATGACCATATGTACAGCAGCCCTAGCCTACCTCCATAAACATAGCTAGAAAGTCCACAAACAGGAAAGGACAACATGAATGAATGGGATCTTCTAAACATTAAGTCCTTATGTGCATCACATATTTTTTCCAATATTGTGGTGGTGTACCATTGAATTTGAACTTATCCATAGTTGACCCTCCAGAAGGTCTTCAGAGGCAGTTAATTGTACAGGAGGAGAAAAAATGAGATTGGCAGTGTAATCTCAGACAAGAGTCTCATAGCAAAAGTTTACAGAATACTATAGGACCTTCATAATAAAACCCAATTTTAAAGTGGGCAAAAGACATAGAAGATACTTAGATAGGCAACAGACACATAACGAAATGATCAAAATCACTAGCAATAAGACAGATGCAAATCAAAACCAAAATGATATACCATCCCACCCTAATAGCAGTGGAAAAATTTAATAGAACAGCAAGAAAGAAATGTTGGAGAAGATATGGAGAGATACACATTGTTGGTAGAATTGTGAAATGGAAAAAAGTCTCTGGAAGGCAGCATTTTCCCAAAAAGTAGAACATAGAAATTCCATATAACCCAGCTATCCCACTGCTAGGAATATACCCCAAGAAAATTAGAACTGAGATACAAACAGAGATTTGGACACTCATGTTCATAGCAGCATTATTCACAACAGCATGAACACGGAAACAGCTCAAATGTCCAACAAGTGAATGGATTGAGATATTATGGTACATTCACACAATTGAATACTATGCACCTTTAGGAGTAAAAATTGTTTTAAAAAATACTATGTAACATGGGAGAGGCTAGAGAGCATTATACTGAGTGAACTAACTCAGTCTCATAAAGAAATACACTGCACAGGCCATTAAAATTACAAAGTTAACTAATAATATGTATATAAAAGTCCAAAGAAGGAAGGAGAGTGGGGAGGATGGTTGAGGGTGGGGGAGCCAAGGGGGGGTCACAGAGTTTGGTGGGTATAAGGACGGGAGAAGGAATTAGGAAAGATCTAGTGAGTATCTGAAAAGATATGGTAATTGTGGGCATAGATCATTGATTAATTCTATAAGATAAAATGTATGGGATTGATTTTATGGAACACGGTGTGAATGAAGGAATGTGGGCAAACAATGTATATGAATGAAACATAATATATAAGTATTTTATATGTAAACCAATAAAAAAATTTTTTAAAATGGCATTTGTGCCAGAAATACAAGAATTCTTCTTTTTACCTTTCAATTGGTTTTGCCAATTAATGGACTAGCTAAACTGAGACTGTTGTTGTTCGGTGCCGTCGAGTCAAGTACGACTCATAGCAACCCTATAAACAAAAGATCTGAATTCCCTTCTATCCTGTGCCATCCTCATACTTCCTGACACACAAGAGCCCACTGCAATAGTTACCATGTTAGTTCATCTATTTGAGGATCTTCCTCTCCTTCACTGACCTTCCACTGTTCCCAGTGTCATGTATGTCTCCAAGGAATAGCCCCTCCTAGCAACATACCTGAATTATATGAGGCTAAGATTCACCATTCTTGCCTCTGAAGAGCACTCTGGCTGCACCCTCTTCAAGAAATATCTGTTTGTTCTCTTGGCTGTCCATAGGATGTTCAGTGCTCTTCTCCAATATCACAGCTCAAAGGCAACAGTGCTTCTCTCATTCTTATTCATTGTCTAGCTCTCAAATTCATAGCACGTGATCATAAAGACCATGACCTGAATTAGGATTATCTTAGTCCTCAAACTGACAACATTACTCCTCAATAATTTGGAGAGGTTCCTAAACTGCAGATTTTTTTCCCCAGTGCAATGCATCTCCTTATTTCCTGACTGCTGATATCAAGGTTGTTAAATTGGATCCAAGCAAGATGAAGCTGTTGACTATTTCAGTCTGCTTTCCAGCCATTGTGATATTGCCTATTAGTCCAGTGGTAGGAATCTTTGTTTTCTTGACATTGAGATGCAATCTATATTAAGGGCTGCATTCCTTGATCTTCTGCAACAAATGTGTTAAGTCTTCCTCTCTACCTAGTCAGTCCATAAGCTGAGCAAATTATTATAAACAGTGACTAAGGGGTCTTTTATTAATTTGAAACAGTCCTGAACTCAAAATAGGCAAGCTATTATGCTAACAAATGAACTACATTCCTGTAATCTTTATATTTCTTCTCCCAGAGCCTTTTCCCCGATGGTCACCAGGTATCATGTTATTGTAGTGAAAGCTAATAGGCAGTGGTTACCGTGAGTCTGAAAGGCAAGAGAGTCAAGGCAGGAGCCCTAGCTTATTAAGGAGAGAGATCTGGTTCTGATTACTGATAATTAGAGATAAGCTGGAGCCGACAGTCATTTTCTGACCACAAACTCAAATCAATCAATTAAAAACTGCATGTAGCTGTACCACAGCTAATCAGTCCCAGGCAGTTCATGATGACCCATTAAGTCCTGCCTCCATTGTGACATGGTTGCTATATTCCATCTGCTACCCAGACGGTAGATCAAATGCACACCTCATTTTATACTCTGCCACTAATCATGGAATCTGTTAACAGTGTTAGCATTCCATCAACTTACTGGTCCTGCTGCAGCTGTAAAATCACCTTGGTACAAGAAGTATTGGGATTGAGTCATCACTTTCTCTTCTGAACCTGGGCATGTAAAATGAAGAAAAACAATCACAGAAAGGAGAAGCAGTCACTTCTGAAGGGTTTTGCTTAATTGTGTGAAAAATAAGACACAGGACTTGCCTCTTGAATGGTAATTAGTGTGAAGCCATGTTGTGTAAGGGGCAGTAAAAGAGTTTGGGTTAAGGAATCTCAGAATGAGAGCCCCTGAGTGATGCAAACAGTTAACACTCTCGGCTACGAATCAGAAGGTAATTGGTTTGAATTCACGTTGTCATAAGACTCTGGGACTCTGAAAAATCAGTCACTGAAACCCTCTGGATTATATAACCTTGGACCAGGGTTTTCTACTCTCAGATTGGTTGCCATGAAGCAAAGTTGACTCAATGGTAAGTTGTAACTGATTTGCTCAAAAAAGATTTTTTATTTTACTTTTTTTTCTTTTAGGAGATGGTATCTAGTTTCAACGTGGAATGTGGAAGAGAAATCGTGATTCTTGCTTACTCTAGAACAGTGTGTTTTAAAGAAGCAGGCTCCAAGCTGAGTAGAACCATCCACAGGCTGTTAAGACTTCTTGGGTCTTAACAGAGGTACACATCTTTCTCTGATACATCAATCAATGAATTAAACTGCTGAATTTCTTATTTGCAGCTGAAAGCCTTAACCACTGTGCCACCAGAGTTCCTCCAGTATAATGAAAACGTTTTAGCCAGAAGTTGTAAACCAGTAGGCCATAAGCAAATATCCACTGAAAGGTGTGATTTGGTGAATTGAGTGTTTAAAACACGTTTTTAATTAGCTGTTGGCATTTAGAATCAAAACGTTTTAGAAAATTTTAGATTTCTGAGCTTTTTTTTTAAAAAATAAAAAAAAAGTGGAAAGAACCATCAACCTTGAGCCCAAGCTCCTTCCTCCCTAGAGGCTATTTCCTTTGGAAAGAAAATATCCTTTCCTGTTCATCACCACATTCTCTAAAACTTATTTTGGATTAACATCAGTCTGCCTTACTCGTTTATATTACTTTCTGAATCTTCAGGGGTGTTTTTTGGATTAGTGATTCTTTTTAAATATTGAAATGTTGTTGTTACGTGCTGTTGAGTTGCCTGCAACTCATAGTGACCCTAAGTACAACAGCCCTAAACCCTGCTCTATCCCTTGCCAATCTTATTGTCTCTGACACACCTATTCCCATTACCCCAGTGACTGAATCAATCCATGTCACCAAAGGTCTTTCTTCCTGTGTTGTCCCTCCACCCTCCCAAACATGATGTCCCTCTCCAAGGGATGAGCCCACCTTGTAACTTTCCAAAGTATCTCAGATGCCGATTCAGAATCCTTGCCTCCAAGGAGCAGCCTGGCTTCACCCTCTCCAGGAAGAACTTGTTTGTTCTCCTAACAGTCTATGATATATTCAATGCTCTTCTCCAGCACCACAGCTTCAAAGGCATCAACTCTCCTATCGTCCCTAGTTATTGTCTAGCTCTCTGATGCATATCAAGTAATTACAAAGACTATGGCCTGTATCAGGCACACCTTATTCTCCAGACTGATATCATTGCTCTTCAGTACTCTGGAGAGGTGAAATTTTTGATTGTCCAGTCTTTAAAAGTGCTCCCCTAGTGACTAAATGAATATTTGCTGCAGATATTTTAGACAGTATAAGTTTGGGCCAGAGTGCTAGGTACCAGTACCAGTTTGGAAGATGCCCAGACTTAAATATCTCAGGAGTACCAGCAAGTTTTCACCGAGGAGGTTATCAAAACAGATGAACACCTGATAAGTGAGGAAAGAAAATTGATTGAGAGGAAAGAGGAAAGAAAATTTTATTAAGGACAGTACACTGCCTAAGAAATAGACAGTGAGTCTTCTCAAGGGAAAGACAGGCATTATTTTGGGGTGGTTGTTGTTGTATACCATTAAGTTGGGACTGATTCATAGTTGACCCTCCATAAAGTTTCCAGAGGCAATTTATTTGCACGAGGAAATTGCCTACTTTCCCCCACCAAACAGCTGGTAGATTTGAACCTGTGTCTTTGGATAGCAGTGCAGCTCTTATCACTAGGAGTTCATTTTCCTGGTTTGGTTTCTTCTTCTGTGGCCACCTCTGGTTGGTGGAGAGAGGTAACTTTTTCCTATATGGAAGTTACCTCATACTGTAGGGTTTTCCAGATAGAAAGGAAAGTTAATAAGGGTATGACATGGCCTCTTCATACTGCAGTGGCCATACAGCTTACTGCAGGAGCCTCAGCTGTCCTCCTTGCCATCTTCCTTTTGTTCTGATTCTAACACAGAGCAGTCAGCAGACCTAAGGCCAAACTTTTCAGAGTTCCTTGCGTTTGTCCTTCTCTAACTGTAACCCACTTCATTGGAAGAATGATTCAAAAGTCATAAGGACAAGGCTTCCTTGTCTCTGAATTCAATCCAAATACCTCAAACCATTAGGTTGGCTGTGCTGTGGCTGGCTAGTGCACATCACAAGGTGGGATGAGTGGGCAAATGGAGTTAGCCTTTGAAGAGGTAGGTGGAGATTTCCACATACATATGCATAAGATGAAGTTCAGGATAAGGAATGAAGGTGGACTAGAGACCTCTATACTTTTCTCCAGAGCTCATGATGAGTTAATATTTTTAAGCAGTGTGCTAAAATTTTTACTCTTATATTTTAACAGTGGCCTGGATCTCAGGCTCCCCAAGGCCAATTCTTGTAGTTGTGAAGTAGTATCAAGCCATTGGATGGAGTTCTGCTCTGACCACACTGGAATGTGTTCTTCAAACCCAGAAAGTTTTCTGATGTATCTTGCTCAATTCTCTTGGCTTTTCTTTTTTCTCAAACTGTTGGCACCTCGATGTCTAGTCTGTGTTCACGCTTTCTTTAATACCCTTTTTTGGACCTCCACCAAACTGTTACAATCAAAAGCTGTCTCTGTTTGTACTAAAAAAAAGTTTGCCAAAGATATCTGAAGTTTCAATGGATTCCACTGGTTCTTGTTTGCAAGGAGGTAACCAATCCCAAGATTACCACTTATTTGCTTGATATTTATGGATTTCTCCTCCAAAAGCTGTCACAATAGTTTGTATCTCCTTAATGAAAATTTAATTTGGTAGCCTTTACTTTTATCCTTCAAGTGACAAGAAATGCTTTCTTCTTCAAGTAACAAAACAAAACAAAACAAAACAAAACAAAACTGAGGGGTGAAAGTGGGGACCCTGATCATTTGAATGAACAAACTTGATTTCATTTGTTTTCATCAAATTTAGCTTCAAGCAAACTGATGGGTTGAATGAATTGGCCAGTTATTACTTCAGTCAACTCCTGTCAAGCTAGTTGGGTTTATAAACACAGCCGTGGGCTATCTAACTTACACCACCACTTAGAACTGCCAAAAAGGAAAGCCACGCTCCCATTGCTTCAGAAATGCCCCATTTCAACACTTTCTCTTTATCTCTGATGATTTTGGCTGTGTTTAAAATCACCACACCATCAAGTTAAGCATCAGTATTTGGCCACAAATCACAGAGTTGTAGAAACCTTAACGGCAAATAGACTATCATCACTTTCTGTAATTAGAGTAATAGAAAACAGATAATCTGAAAGTCATCTCGTGATTGCCAACTTATTCCTGACATCTTACTTGACCTTGGGAAGAAAATATCACTCTGCCTATGGCAGTATTGGCTTATTTGTTTGCTCAAAGTGTTGAAATGTGTCATGAACACACCATTTGCATTTGAGTGTTTACAAGTTACTCCTAAAAGAAACTTTTTTTAACCCAAAATGTCAAAGATGATATTTTGATATTTATGTACTTTCTTGCTCATTATCATTCCAAAACTGATGCATTTAGAAAATATTTTGGAAATAATTCCAAGTGTGACTTTTCTAGAGGCAAGAAATTATTTCTAAAAATTACAGAAAGATAGCTCTGAACAAAACTTTCTATTTCTTTTTGTGCATCAATTCTCAGCTTGAGACGCACATTGGAATAATCTGGGAATTTTTTTAAAAAATACTATTTGACGTTTCCACCTCAGAAGACCTGATTTTATTGGTTTAAGGATGGTATGGGCATTAAGAGTTTTCAAAGCTTCTAAGTGATGTTAATTTTCATGAAGAAGTGTAACACTGGTCTATTGTTATTGTTGTCAGTCACCTACAGTTTTCCACCAGATTAACAGACATTGTAGAAGGAAGTACAACAGCAGAAGGAAGCATTGTTTTATCATGCAATACTCTTGCAGATTGCAATGTTATGGTCCATAGGACTTTCACTGATTGATTTTTGAATGTAGATCACCAGGCCTTTCTTTCTAGACCATCTTAGTTTCTCTGAAACCTGTCCAGCATCATAAGACATGTAAGTATTCACTGATGGACTATGATGTCTATGCATGCGGTGCATTAACTAACAATCCAACCCATATGGACGGTGAAAATTTTACCACTGAAAAACTACTACCATTGACTCAATGTAGCCCAGAGTTTGTCAAAATTTTACAGATCAGCTGGAGACCTTGTTAATTCAGATTTCTGCTCTGCATTTCCAGGGATTCTGATACTTTGGGTTCAGGATGTAGCTCATCAACTTACTTCTTACACTGGTTTCCAGGTAATGCTGATGGTTCAGGGGAGGGCTCACACTTACTCAAAGGATTTTTTTATTTCACAGTAAATAGCTTTTAATGACATGAACAGGCAAAGACCATGGAGGAAAATTGAGTTCAACTTTTACAAGACGATCCACATCTTCTAATGGAATGCATCAGAAATGTAGGACTAAAGGAAGTTGCCAAAAGGTGGAATAAACCTAAGCATATTATCATATCATCTGCATACAGAGATAATTTTACCTCCTCTCTTCCAATTTTGATACCTCTTACTTCTCTTACTGCTACCACTAAGACTTCTAATGTAATATTTAATAGGAGAGGTGATAGTGGGCATCTTTGCCTAGTTCCTATTCTCAAAGGGAATGTCTTTAACCTCTCTCCATTGAGAACAATGTTGGCTCTTGGGTTTGTGTATATACTTTTTACTAAGTTGAGGAAATTATCTTCTATTCCTATTTTGTGGAGTGTTTTAATCAAGAAAGGTTGTTGGATTTTGTCAAGCCCTTTTCTGCATCAATTGATAGGATCATGTGATTCTTGTTCTTTGGTTTGTTAATGTGATGAATTACACTAATTGTTTTTTCTTACATTGAACCATCCTTGCATACCTGTTTTGAATCCCACTTGGTTACAGTGAATTATTATTATTTCTTTTATATATTGTTGGATACTATTAGCCAGGATTTTATTCACGATTTTTGCATCTAAGTTCATGAGAGATATTGGCCTTTTGTTGTCTATTTTTTGGTGTCTTTACCTGGCTTTGGTATCAAGAATATGTTTACTTCATAGAATGAGTCTGGAAGAATTCCCTCTTTTTATATTTTCTGAAATAGTTTATGTAGAACTGGTGACAGTTCTCCTCTGAATGTTTGATAAAACTCACTTGTAAAACAATCTGGTCCAGGGTGTTTTTGTTTTTTTTTTGGCTGGAAGTTGTATTATTGCCTTTTCAATTTCTTCTTCTGTAATCTGTATGTTCAGGTGTTCAATTTTGGTTGTGCCAGTTTAGGTAGTTTGAGATCTTCTAAGTATTTGTCCATTTCCTCTAGGTTTTCATTTTTGCTTGAGCATAGTTTTCAATAAAATTTCATAGTTAACCTTTTAATTTTAGTTTATTTAGTTTATTCTGTTTTATTTCAGTTTCATCTCTTACTCAGATTACTAGTGTCTTTTTCTTCTTTTCTTTTGTTAGTTTTGCTAATGATTTATAAATCTTATTGACCTTTTAGAAGAACCAACTCCAAGTTTTATTGATGGTTTCAATTGTTTTTCTTTTTTCTATTTCATTTCTTTCTGCCCTAATTTTTATAATTTAATTTTTTTGGAGAGCATTGGGTTTTGTTGCTGTTCTTTTTCAATTTGTTGGAGATGTTTAGTTAGAGAGTCAATGGTTGTGTTTTTTTCCCTGCCTTTTGATGTGTTTGCTTATTGTTATAAATTGACCTCTGATTACTGCTTAGAAAACCCTAAAGACTCAGCAAGAAAACTACGGGACACAGTTGACCAATTCAGCAAAGTGTCAGGATACAAGATCAACATACAAAAATCAATTGGATTTCTCTACAATGACAAAGAGAATATTGAATTGGAGCTAAGAAAAACAATACCCATCACAATAGCTAATCACAGGAGTAAATACTTGGGAGTAAATCTAACTTGAAACTCAAAGGATCTATTAAAAGAAAATTACAAAACATGACTACAAGAAACAAAAAGAGACCTGGAGAAATGGAAGAATATACCTTGTTCATGGACAGTAAGACTCAATATTGCAAAAATGACAATACTTCCAAATGCAATCTACAAGTTCAATGCAATCCCAGTACAAATATCAATTCCATTCTTCATCGAGATGGAAAAGGCAAACTCCAATTTCACTTGGAATGGAAAGAGACACCAAAATAAACAAAACACTCCTTAAAAAGAGAAACAAGGTAGGAGGCATCTCACTCCCTGATTTGAAATCCTATTACACTGCTTTGGTGGTCAAGACAGTGTATTACTGGTACAATGACAGATACATAGATCAATGGAATAGAATTGAGAACCCAGAACTCAGTCAGTCCATTTACCTATGGTCGGCTGATTTTTGACAAGGGATGGAATCAGTTAAGCGGGGAAATGACAGCCTTTTAAACAAATGGTGTTGTCAAAATTGGAAAACCATCTGCAGAAATCTCAAACAAGACCCACACCTCACACCATACACAAGAATCAACTCAAAATGGATCAAGGCTCTAGAACTAAAACCAAGGACTATAAACTTCACTAGAGAAAAACCTTAGAAGAACCCTAGAATCACTAATCACAATATGAACAATCTTCCAAGTATCCTGAAAAACCTACAACCAGGAGAGGATAAAATAGATGAATGGGACCTTCTAAGAATAAAATCCCTATTCACATACAAAACTTCTTCAGCAGGGTAAAAATGGAAGCCACAGACTGGGAAAAATATTTGATTATGACATATCTAATAAGGGACCTACATCTAGAATTTATAGACTGGTCGGGCACCAAACATGATAAAGGTAAATAAGCCAATTTCAAAATGAACACAGGATATGAACATACACTTCACCAAAGAAGATATGCAGATGGTGAACAAACATGTGAAGAAATGTTAAAAATCTGTAGCTCTAAGAGAGATGCAAATCAAAACAACTGTGAGATATCCTCTCACCCCAGTAAGAATAGCTAAATTCAACAGAGCAGAAAACAACAAATGTTGGTGAAGTTGTGGAGAAATTGGAACCCTTATTCACTGTTAGTGGAAGTGTAAAATGGTGCAACCTCTAAGGAAGGCAATATGGTGCTTTCTCAAAAAGTAGGAAATAGAAATACCATTTGACCCAGCTGTTGTACTACTGGGAATACATCCAAAAGAAACCAGAACTGCAACCCAAATAGATATATGCACACTCATGTTTATTGCTACTTTGTTCACAATAGCAAAGAGGTGGAAATAACCCAAGTACTCATCAACAAATGGCTAGAGAATGTTTGGTATATTCACACAATGGAATATTATGCAGCATTGAAAAACAAAGAACACATGAAATATTATACAAAATGGGTGACTCTGGAGGACATTATGCTGAGTGAAATTCTCAGTCACAGAAAGAAAAGCACTGCATAATGCCACTGTTATAAAACAGGACTAACATGGGGGTTGAGAGGAAACTAAGAAAAGAGTGGATAAATAATGTACATGACATTGAAACAGATGAGGGAGAGAATTGTATAAAAGGAATATATTATTAGGTATTATTGGAATGACAAGAGTCCAGAATAAGAGTTGAATAGTAAAGTGGACTGGTGGGGGGAGACTGTATAACAATAAAATAATTTTTTTTCAAAGAAAAAAGTGAACTGAGAGGGTGGGGGGTCAGGGAGGAAAATGTACAAAAATGAATGAATGAATGAATGGAAATTTAAGTTCTCTAAAAAACTTTCATTAAAAATCTCAATTATAAAAAAAGATGGAATAAACCTGAAGTCCCATGGACTTGTTCTATCAACACAATACTTAATATATGTGAGAAGACAAGTGAGAATTAACCAAAATAATGATAACTGGATCACACAACCTCTTAAACTAAATAAAGAAATATAAAATTATTAGGATCATAACAGAGATACATTTCTACTTTAAATTATATATGAGAATGTATGTGTGGGGAGCTCTAGTGATTTAGTAAGTCTCATTGCCAACCCGGAGACACATGATTCATATTCACCAGCTGCTGTAAGGGAGAAAGATGGACAATCTCTGTCCATGGAATTTACTGCATTTGAAAACCTATTGGAGGGTCATCGATGAGTCAGTTCCAACATGATTGCACATAACAATAGTTAGTGTCTGTGTGTATGTGAAATATATATATATACATATGAATATATTGAAAAGCTATGGAGATAGGACACATCCCTGGCACACTCCCTTCCTAATTTTGAACCATGGTGTCTCTCTGGAGACTAAGGTGCGTCTGATACAGGCCATAGTCTTTGCTATCACTTGTTATGCATCAGACAGTTGGACAATGACTAAGGAAAATAGAAGGAAAATTGATGCCTTTGAGTTGTTGTGCTGGAGAAGAGTATTGAGTGTATCATACACTCCTAGGAAAACAAACAGATTCATCCTGGAAAGGGTTAAACTGGAATCACTGTATCAAAAAGAACTGAATGGCACTGGAAAATTTTAGGAAGTACCATATGTGCAGGAGAGGGTTAAACTAGGCTGCACCTTGGAGGCAAGGATTCTGAAGCTCCGTCTGACATACTTTGGACATGTTGCAAGGAGAGACCGATCCTTGGAGAGGGACATCATGCTTGGGAGGGACAATGCAGGAAAGGAAGGCCATCTATGAGGTGGATTGATTCAGTGACTGGGGTAATTGGGATGGGTGTGTTGAAGACCATGCTATTGGCACAGGACAGAGCAGAGTCTAGGGCTGCTGTACATAGGGTCACTATGAGTCGCAAACTACTCTACGGCACACAACAACAACAACAATAAACAATGGTGTTTTCTTGCTCTGTTCTGATGACTGCCTCCTGGTTCAAGTATAGGTTTCGCATAAGCACAAGCAAATATTCTGAGATTCTCATTCTTTTCAGAGTCAGCCACAGTTTTTTTTGTGATCCACACAGTCAAATGGTTTTGCATAATTAACGAAACACAGATATGCATTCCTCTGGTACTCTCTGCTGTCAGCTAATATTCATCTGACATTAGCTATAATATCCCTAGTACCACGGTCTCTTCTAAACTCAGCCTGCACTTCAGGTAATTCTCTGTTGATGTGTTCTTTCAGTTGTTTTTGGATAATCTTCAGCAGAATCTTGTTTGCATATGATATCAATTATATTGTTTGATAATTTGCACATTTTGTCAGGCCACCTTTCTTTGGAATAGGAACAAATATAGATCTCTTCCAGTCAGTTGGCCAGGCAGTTGTTCTCCAGATTTCTTGGCTTAACTGGATGAGCATATCAGGGCAGTGTCTGTTTTTGAAATATGTCAGTTGGTATCCCATCACTTCCTGGGGCCTTGTGTTTTTGCCAGTTCTTTCAGAACAGCTTGAACTTCTTCCTACATCACCATAGGCTCTTGCTCATATGTTGTTTCATAAAATTCTTCTGTGCCTGTCAATTCCTTTTGGTACAAAGACTCTGTATACTATTTCTATGAGAAGAAATGTGGCATCAGGGTTGGAGGAAGACTCATCAACAATCTGTGTTATGCATATGACACAACCCTGTTTGCTGATACTGAGGAGAATCTGAAGTGCTCGTTGCTGAAAGTCAAGGACTGCAGGCTTCAATATAGATTGAATCTCCACATCAAGAAAATGAAGATTCTCAACACAGGGCCAATTGGCAACATCATGATAGATGGTGAAGAGGTTGAGATTGTTAAGAGCTTCAGTTTGCTTGGCTCCAAAATCAACACTTTGGTGCCAGCACTGGAAAAGTCTACTGTCAAAGACTTTTCCTAAGTACTGAAGGGCAAATGATGTCAGTCTGGAAACTAAGGTGTGCCTGATCCAGGCCATAGTCTTCACAATTACTTGCTATGCATCAGAAAGCCGGACAATGATTAGCAATGATAGAAATTGCTACCTTTGAGTTGTAATGCTGGAGAAGAGTATTAAATATACCACGGACTGCTAAGAGAACAAACAAATTCATCCTGGAGAGGGTGAAACTAGGCTGCTCCTTGGAAGCAAAGATTATGAACCTTCATCTGACATACTTTGGGCATGTTGCAAGGCAGGACCAGTCTTTGGACAAGGACATTATGCTTGGGAGTGTGGAGGGATAGTGCAGGAGAGGAAGACTCTCAATGTGATGTGATGACTAAGTGACTGGGGTAATGGGGGTTGGTGTTTCAGAGATGATTATGTTGGCTCAGGATAGAGCAGGATTCAGAGCTGTTGTACATAGGGCCATTATGAGTCACAAGCAACTCGATTACACATAAAACAACAACATCATCCAAAATATCCTCTAAAGAGCAAATAATTTAATTTTTTTCTAGTTCTTTTGTTTCTTTTTTTACTTGTTAGTAACAATATAAAACCAACAATACTTACCTCAGAAGTTCTAAGAGGATTTAAAAAATTTTTATGGAAAGCACCAATACATACCTGGTTCAGAGAAGGAGAAAGAAAAAAAAAAATTGTTTCAAATAGTAATCCTTTCTGACCATGGTATTTTAGAGTGGTAGATTCTATAGAATAGAACAATGCTGATTACTTTGGGAAATATCTATGTTTTATAAAATGAATTGTTTGATGAGGGGGTATATCCATATTCTACACATCAATTTTCAAAATCTCTAATATTTTTTTGTCTTTGTAGAATAAAGTATGATATAAAACTAAAATTTGATAAAAAATAGTTGTTGTTGTTAAGTGCCGTCGAGTCATGGACATTCATAGCGACCCTATGAATGAAAGACTTGAGACTGTTCATAGAGTTTCTGGAGGCAAGCCGTTTCAGAAGTGGATGCCACTCCTGCTTCTAAGCTTGTTTTAATCAGGAAGCTCCACCAAGCACTGCTCAACATGGGTAACCATTATCACATTTGGCTCATCAGTGTCACAGTGTTTAGCATCACAGTAACCACCATGAATTAATTCTGTACAGCAATGCATAGACCAGTGTTATATCACTTAGAAGAATATTAGACAAAAACAATTTAAACCAGGCCTGAGGGCCGCCACATGCGTTTTTAAATAGGAGGCCTTATCACATGGCCTCACTTCCCTTAGCGAATCAACATTCCACCTTAGTCACCAAAAAAAAATAATGGAAAACAAAACCAAACACTGTAATTTAAATTTGTATTCATTTTATTATAAATCTTAGCTTACTTTAAACCATTTCCATAAGAATGTTCTGATTTTAACTAGATAGATTTGGGCATGTTTGCTCACATTGCAGCAGGATCCATCCTTTGATCCATGAGAAAGTTCCTTTCACATATGAACTTTCTCTGTTAACAATAATGAAAATATGTGTGTCTGTCATGCTCAATATGACAACAAGTAGCCACATGTGCTATCAGTGACAACTAATGACTATATATACTGTGGACTGACAGAACAATAAACTAGCAATGAGAAAACACATCTAGGATATTCCCTAGAGGTGAAAATGGCCCAACTTTGTCTCTTTTACTTGGAAACTATTGTCTGGAAATAACCAATTAACACCACATTTTGTTAGAGGGCCAATGAAAATGATGGAAATAATCAATGAATTATCTTAGTTAACTCATGATCCTGTAACAGAGATACCACCAACAGAAATGTATTCCCTTCTGGCTAGGAGACTGTAAGATCACCGAGAAGGACAGAACCCAGTACAGGCAAAGAAAGATAGTTTATTGAGGAGAAACTGCCGGGCTGGCTCTCAAGCACAAGACCAGCCCCCACTAAGAGTTAGAGGGGGATTTTATACTTTCTTACATGGGAACTGGGGAAGGGGATACTTACAGAATCTTTCTTCAAGATAGGGAAGTGGGCTGGGGTCT
This sequence comes from Elephantulus edwardii, assembly GCF_000299155.1. NCBI lineage: Eukaryota > Metazoa > Chordata > Mammalia > Macroscelidea > Macroscelididae > Elephantulus > Elephantulus edwardii. The sequence goes on along the minus strand of NW_006399840.1, from coordinate 13,622,646 downwards.
CACATAACCATTCCCAGGAAAATGAGTGTAGGGTCGTTTCACAGAGAGATAAAGCACGATTGCTGTTTCCTGTTATTGGATTCTCTCAGTATCCATTGTGAGAGAGGAAGGAGAGGGTTCTGCAGTCCTAATAGAGACTAGAAAGCCAGGTTCAACATACAAGATCTAGGGGAAGACCTTCTCTCTCTGAGAGAATATTTGTTTCCTGTGGTATCTGCTGTCTAACATTCCCTGGGAACCATCACTTGTTTTGGTCTTTCCTGGCATCAAGTACTTTCACTAGACGGGGGCTAAAATTATGTAGTTCATACTTGGTGATTGTATCTTCCTGGTGATGAGTCCTCTACATTGCACCACGAAGGCAGGTGATTCAAATCTACCATATGATTCTTGAGAGAGAGAGGATCTGTTATGAGTCAGATCTTAGTTAACCACAACAAATTGAGAATTAAGATCAAAAGAATATTCTAGAGGGAGCTCTAGTGGCCTAGTGACAAGAAACTGCACTGCAATCCCAGAGGTATGCAATTCGAATCCACCAGATGCTCTGCTGGAGAATTGGACCAGTCAGATCTGATTTGACGGTACACACAAAAAAATAATAAAGATTTTTTTTTTAAAAAAGAACATTCTAGTGAGTGATTTTTCACTATTGGTTTTCCTGTAAACTGCAAACTGGATACTGGTCTTCTAGAATAGTCTGGGATTCTCATTCTCCTCACAATTTGTTGTTATTCACACAGTCAAATGTCTTTACATAATCAATGAAACACAAATAGATATCCCTCTGATACTCTTTGATTTCTTCCAAGATCCATTTGATATTCATAATAATGTCTTTAGTGCCATGACCTCTTCTTAAGCCAGCTTGTACTTCTGGTAGTTCTCTGTCAACATGAAGTTCCAGTCGTTTCTGGATAATCTTCAGCAGAATTTTGCTTGTGTGTGAGATTGTATAATTTCCATACTATGTTGGGTCACTTTTTTTGAAATGGGAATAAATATAGATCTCTTCCAGTCAATAGGCCAGGTAGTTATCCCCCAGATTTCTTGGCAAAACCTGGTCAGCATGTCCAGGGCAGCATCTGTTTGTTGAAATATGTCATGGAATAGTAATTTATTCCACGAATTCCTGGGGCTTTATCTTTGCTAAGTCCTTCAGAGCAGCCTGAACTTGCTCCTTCATCACCATTGCCTCTTGATCATATGTTGTTTCTTTAAATTCTTCTGTGCCAGTCAATTCTTTTTGGCATTTGATATTAGTTCATAGGGTCACTATGAGTTGTCTATGACTCAATGACACCTAACAACAACAACATAGAACACTTGATTTTGCTTATGTAAAACCTATCCTCGGACAAGGAAGCAGTCCTCAGAACAGAGCAGGGAAACACTGCACGGTTCAGAATAGGGAAGGGAGTGCATCAGGGATGTGTTCTGTATCCATACCTTACGTATGCAGAACAGATCATCCAGGAGGGTTGGCTTTATGAGGAAGAATGTGGCATCAGGGTTGGAGGAAGACTCATCAACAACCTACATTATGTATATGACACAACCTTATTTGCTTAAACTGAGAAGGACCTAGCACTTGCTTCAGAAGGTCAAGGAGTATAGTCTTTAATATGGATTAAAGCTCAACATCGAGAAGACAAAGATTCTCACCACTGGACCAGTTGGCAGCAAGCACCATGATGAATGGCAAAGAGATTGAGGCTGTTAACAGTTAAAGCCTGCTTAGCTCCACAATCAACAATTTTGGTACCAATAGTCAGGAAATCAAAAGATTAATTGCATAAGGCAAATCTGCTGTCAGGGACCTCTCCAGAGTACTGAGAAGCAACGATGTCAGTCTAGTGACCAATGTGTGCTTGATCCAAGCCATGGTATTTGCAATTACTTGCTATGCATCAGAGAGCTGGACAATGACTAAGGATGAAGGAAGAAGAATTGATGCCTTTGAGTTGTGTGCTGCAGAAAAGTCTTGAATCTACCATGGGCTGCCAAGAAAACAAATTAGGTCTGTCTTGAAGAGGGTGAAACCCAGTTTCTCCATGGGAGCTAGGATTTTGAATCTCCATCTCACATACTTGGGCATGTGGCCAGGAGGGACTGATCTTTGGAGAAGGACATTATGCTTGGAAGGGTGAAGGGACCCAACAGTAGAGGAAGACTTTAAGAGATGAATTGATAAGGTAACTAGGGCAATGGGGGTAGGTTTGTCAGTGTCAAGTGAGACTGACTCAGGACAGGGCAAGCTTCAGAATCACAGGTGACTCAATGGCACATAACAGCAACAACAACAGCAGAATAGTATGAAAATAATGGGATCCAAATTATAATTGTGAGTTTCACATACTTTGACTTGCTTTACCAAACCACTTAAATGCCCCAGGTTCTTTTTATCTGAAGCTACTGAGAATTTGCACACGTTTTGAAAGAGTTGTGAAAAAATTATGAAAAAGTCACTGACTTTTTTCTGGTTCTTTTTGTTAGGTGCCATTGTGTCAAATATGACTCATAGAGACCCTATGAGCAACAGACATGAACCCTGCCCTATCTTCTGCAGTTCTCATCACCTCTGACATACTTCAGTATACTCAATGCGGTTACTGTGTCCACCCTCCATCTCACTAGAGGTGTCTTCTCTTTTGCTGACCCTACATTTTTCCAAGAGTGACCTGCTTTCTAAGGAATAGCCTCTCCTAGAAGTACGTCTGAAGTTTGAAAGATGAAGCTTCATCATCTTTGCCTGTAAGGAGCATTCTCTGTTGGTTCTTTTGACAATCCATCAAATACTCAGTACTCTTCTCCATTGCTACAACAGAGGGAACAATTCTTTTTCTGTCATCGTTAGTCATTGTCCAGCTCTCTGATGCATAGCAGGTGATTGAGAAGACCATAGCCTGAATTAGATGCACCTTAGTCTTCAAACTGATACTGCTTTTAAGTATTTTGTAGTGGTCCCTGACAGTGGACTTGCCAAGTGAAATACATTTTCTGACTGCTTGTATCACAGATTCTGATTATTGATCTAAGTAAGTGAAAGTTGTTGACAGCTTCCATCTTTTCTCCATCTATCATGAATATTGGCCCTGTGATGAGTACCTCTATTTTCTTGATGTTGAGATGTGATTCCTATTGAAAACTGTAGTTCTTGAGCTTCTGATCAAACATTTCATGTATTCATTTTCAGCAATCACGGTTGCATCATTTTATTATTTTTTTTTAGATAATTAAAGATTATTCTGATGTCTACATTACTAAAACTTTAGAGAGGAAAGGAAACTCGGTTGCTATTGTTGTTCGTGTCATTGAGTCAGTTCTAAAATGTAGTGAACACATGTACAACAAAATGACACAATGAGTGGTGCTCTGTCAGCCTCACAAGCAGGGCTGTTTGTGAGCACATTTTGGTAGCTGATGTGTTTGTTGAAGATCTTACTTTTTTCCCATTGACCCTCTAGTTTACCAAGCATGACATCCTTCTCCAGGGACTTGCTATTCCTGGTAAAGTGCTCAAAGAATTGAGAAATTACAAGTCATGCTGTTGTTGTTGTTATGTGCCATTGAATTGTTTGCGACTCATAGTGACCCTATGTACAACAGCCCTAAACTCTGCTCTGTCCTGTACCAATTGCACTGTCTCTGATACACCCATCCTGATTACCCCAGTCACCGAATCAATACACTTCATAGAGGGTCTTTCCCTCCTGCGCTTTCCATCCACCTTCCCAAGCATGATGTCCCTCTACAAGGACTGGTCTCTCCTAATAGCATGTCCAAAGTATGTTAGATGAAGCCTCAGAATCCTTGCCTTCAAGGAGCAGCCCAGTTTAACCCTCTTCAGGATGAACCTGTTTGTTTTCTTAGCAGTCCATGGTACCCTCAATACTCTTCTCCAGCACCACACTTAAAGGCATCAATTCTCCTTCTATCCTCCCTACTCATTGTTCAACTCTCTGATGCATAACAAGTGATTTCAAGGACCATGACCTGTATCAGACACACCTTAGTCTCCAGAGAGACACCATTGCTCTTCAGTACTTTGGAGAGGTCCCTAACATCAGACTTTCCCATCACAATAAGTCTTTTAATTTCCTGGCTGCTGATGCAAGAGTGTTGATTGTGGAGCCAAGCAAACTAAAGCTGTGAACAATCTCAGTCTCTTTACCATCCATCCTGATGTTGCCAATTGGTCCACTGGTGAGACATGTAAGATCTCTTTTATTAGGAAAGATGCTAAACCACTGCGTTTCAAATTAACATATGAGCACAATCTGGTAAATTCTTTGTTTTTATATTACTTGTAACATGGTTGAGAACTTAGAGAAAAGTTACTGCTTCATATAGGAAGACCCTAAGCCCAAATCCAACGCTTTGAAGTCAGTTATGACTTAGGATCATCCTACAGCAAGTCCCCTAGACTATAAATGTTTATGAGAGAGAATGTCTTATCTTTCTCCCACAGATCAGCAGGTGGATGTGAACCATCAACCTTTTGGTTAGCAGCCCACGTGCACTATGCCACCAGGGCTTCTTAATATGATACAAGGTAGAATGAAATAAATTCACAATGTACATACAAATAATATTTGGTTGGGTTATAAAGGAAGGAGGGAGCTCTGGTGACTTGTTGTTATATGCCATTGAGTTGAGTACGACCCATAGTGACCTTATGAACAACAGCTCTACACCCTGTCCTTTCATGTGTCATTCTCACACTTCATGACACACTAAAGTCCATTGTGGCAGTCACCCGATCAATCCACCTCATTGAGAATCTTCCTCTCCTTCGTTGACCCTCTAGCTTCCCAAGGATCATACCCATCTCCAAGGAATAGCCCCCCTAGCTCCGTGCCAGAAGTATGTGAGGTGAAGCCTCATCATTTTTGCAGCCAAAGAGTACTCTGGCTGCACCCTCTCCAAGACATATTTAATTTTTCTTTTGGCAGTTCATGGTACTTCCACACTCTTCCAACACCACAGCTCAAAGACATCAGTTCTTCTGCCATCCTTATTCATTGTCCAGCTTTCAGACATATACCAAGTGATAGGAAAGACCATGGCCTGAATAAGATACCTCTTAACCCTAAAATTTACATCATTACTTCTCAATAATTTGGAGAGATCCTAACTGCAGACTTAAGTCTAATAAGTGCAATATGTTTCCTGATTTCTTGACTGCTGATTCCAAGGGTGTTAATTATGGATCCAAGTAAGATGAAGTTGTTGACAGTTGCAATCTTTTCTCCATCCGTCACAATGCTGACTATAAGTCCAGTGATAAGAATCTTTGTTTTCTTAACATTGAGATGCAATCCATATTGAAGGCTGTATTCTTTGATCTTTTGCAACAAATGCTGCAAGTCTCTCACTTTCAGCAAGCAAGCTTGTATCATCTGCCTAACACAGGTAAATCTCCCTCTGATCCTGATGTTACATTCCTCTTCAGAGTTCATATTCTTGAGTAATTTTCTCAGAATACAGGTTGAATAGACAGAGAGAGAATACAAGGCTGACACATTTGCTTCCTAATTCTAAACCATGTGGTGTGTCTTTGTTCTGTTCGCACAAAAACCTCCTAGTCTTGATTGGGTTTCACATGAACACAATTAAGTGTTCTAAGTTCCCCATTCTTCTCAATGTTGGCAACAACTTAGTATGATCCACAAAGCCTTTGCACAATCAATAAAGAATACATAGAGGTTCTTCTGGTATTCTTTATTTTCATCCAGGATCCATCTGATATCAGCAATATCCTTGGTGCCACAATCCCTTCTAAATCCTCCTTGAACTTCTGGCAGTTTCCTGTATATGTACTGTTCTAGTTGTTTTTGAATGATCTTCAGCAGTCTTTTGCTTGCATGTGATATTAGTGATATTGTTCAACAGTTTCTGTATTCAATTTGATCACCTTTCTTGGGAATGGGAAAAAATATAGACCTCTTCCAATCTGTTGGTCAGACAGATGTCCTTCAAATTTCCCGGCATATACAGGTCAGTGCATCAAGGGCTACCTCTGTTAATTGAAAGAAGTCAATTGGTATTCCATCACCTTGGGGCTATATTTTTTGCCAATGCCTTCAATGAAGCTTTCATTTCCTCCTTCATTCCCATTGGCTTTTGTTCATATGTTGTTGTTGTTATGTCCCTTCAAGTTGCCTGTGACTCATAGGAACAACAGCTCTGAACCCTGCTCTAACCTGAGCCAAACTTATTGTCTCTGACGCCTACCACCATTACCCCAGTCTGAGTCAATCCATCTTATCCAAGGTCTTCCTTTCTTACACTGCCCCTCCAACCATGTCCAAGAACTAGTCCCTCCTTGCCACATGCCTAAAGTATTTCAGATGGAGCTTCAGAATCCTTGCCTCCAAGGAGCAGCCTGTTTTCACCCTCTCCTGCACATATGGTACTTCTTAAAATTTTCCAATGCCAGTCAGTTCTTTTTGATACAGTGATTCTGTATATTCTCTCCATCTTCTTTTGATGCTTTCTGGGTCATTCATTATATTCCCCATAGCATTTTCAGTATTGTGACTAGAGGCTTAAATTTGTTTTTCAGTTATCTCAGCTTGAGAAATGCAGAACAAGTTCTTCCCTTTTTATCCTCTGATTCCAGCTCTCTGAACATTCTATTATACTTTCCTTTGTCTTCCTGAACTATGCTTCTAAATTTCTGTTCAGCTCTTTTACTTTCGCATGTTTTCCCTTCTTCCCCTCTTCTGTCTTTGAAGTGACCCTTTGCTTTTTTCATGGATGGTATCCTTGATATTATCTCATAACTCATCTGGTCTTAAATAACTGGTGTTCAATGCTTCAAACTTACTCTTAAGATGATCTTGAAATTCAGATGTAGTAGATTATAATTCAATCTGTATAGGGGAAAATGGGCAATTTCCTCACATGTAATTTACTGCCTTTGAAAAACCACTTGAGGGTCAGCTATGGATTGATTCCAAGTCAATGGTATGTAATCAACAAAACAACATGTAGGAAGGAAATTATTTTAAAGCGATGTGAATAAAGGAGCTGTCATTTGACCACTTGGGCCTTCAAAAATGAGGCTAGTTTCTTCAACAAAGAAAGTAAGTAAAGAATGAAAACCTTTATCAAATTACTTGACTTAAGATTAATTATTGGGATATGGAAACAGTTTAACTTTTTTTGTTTTGCTGAAAAAATGCTAAAGT
>NW_006399840.1:13601365-13611865 GCF_000299155.1 Elephantulus edwardii | reverse complement strand
GTATGTTGATCTTGTATCCTGCTACTTTGCTGAATTGGTCAACTACGTCCAATAGTTTTCTTGCTGAGTCTTTAGGGTTTTCTAAGTATACTATCATGTTATCAGCATAGAGGGATAATTTTACCTCCTCGATGTTGGTGAAGAATATTAAATATTGAACCAACAGAAGAGTGAATAATTTAGTACTAGAAGAAAGTCAACCAGAATGCTCCTTAGAAGTAGGATAGAGAGACCCTGACTTACTTTCTCTAGGTATGTCATCAAGAATGACCAACAGCTGAAAAAAAGGACATCATGTTAGTTATACAGGATATGGACTGACATAGTTATCATCACAATGGACGCATGAAAACCAATGGTTATGGAGATGTCATAATACCGGGCAATGTTTGGTTCTGTTATACATGTCAGAATCTCTTGGAGGACAATGAACAACTAAAGTAGAACCCTAACTAGTTACTTCAACTCTGATGGCTTAGTGCACATGGAATTGTACTGCTAGCCAAAGAGGGGCTGCAGTGTTAATCCACCAGAAGCTCTGAAGGAGAAAGATGGACAGTTTCTTCCCATGCAATTAATAGCCTCTGAAAACTCTCTGAAAGATCAATTATGAATAGGATCTGGCTTGATGGCAATGAGACTTTGTTGGATTTTTTAAATTAAACTACTTACTTGCATTATTTAGGTAGCTAATTTCTTAAACTTTTGACAATTTAAGTGGTTTCTGACAGCTCTAAACTTATCTACTACTTATCCAAACTACAGTATTCTCCCAAGATGCTTCTCTTTTTGAATGACATTCTAGCTAAGGGGATAATTTTAAAAAACACAGGGAGATATGAGTGTTGATACCTGACATGCACTCATGATGCAATGCCACTGAACAAAGCAATTTTAAGGATTTGTGGTATAGGTTATCATTACAAGATTCTACCTGTATTTGATTTTGCAACCCTAAGTCAACTGCTAATTTGAGTGTGAATTTATATTTTCTCTTCTAAGTGCCTATTAACACTCAGCTGCCCACATATAAAAGCCTACACAAACAATTTGTACCAAGCCTTTGGTGGATTTCCAGACCTCCCTCACACAATCCTCTTAATTATATCTTCCACTGTCCTTAGTTGTACCACTGGAACAACTGCCTAATTCTAAATAAATATTTATTTTTCTCTTTAGAAAGAATTAAATCTACCCTTTACCAAATCTTCGGTATCTGAGGTTCACACTAGTGGTATAGCAGTTGCTGTGAGTCTTTGTAAACTGAGCAGAAAGTAATTTTAGCACATCCTTGTTAAAGTCCTCTATCCAGAAACAGAATAAGCTCAGCTTATGGGTCTGTAACCTTTCGGTTATGCTAGTGGAGCTGATATTCTTACAAAATCTCTCCAGTGGGAGGGGAAATTTTGCCTTCTGCGCAGCTTGGGAACAGGTGGGATGTGTACCATCAGAAGTGCAATAGGGTATGAAATGCCAAGAAAGCTCAGAGCTTTCATTTCCCGAAAATGTGGGTTTTGAGTTGATGTGATTCCTGTAAACTCCTCTTCTAGCTTCTTCCACTCCATTGGAGTGTGATGATCCAAAATACTAGTGCTCAATTCAACTGCATTCACAATTCATTTTGAGATTAAAAAAAAAAAAGGAGGAGGGGGGAAATAATGTCTGGCCTACTCAGCATTGGTGAGCTGAGATGGATTGGCATGGGGTATTTTAAATCAGACAACCATATGATCTACTCTGCTGGGAATGTGCAATGTGGAAAAATGAGGTCTCATTCATCATAGAAAAGACCCTAGCTCCATGCTTTAATACATTGTTGTGACAGGATAATATCCATCAATATAAAAGGAAAACCTGATAATAACACTATCATTCAAATATACACACCAACAACTAGGACCAAAGAGGAAGAAATAGAATATTTCTACCAACTTTTGCAGTCTGAAATTGATTGAACACACAACCAAGATTTAATAATAATCAGTGACTGGAATGCAAAAGTTGGTAACAAGAAAGAAGAATCAAGGTTTGTAAAATATGAATTTAGTAACAGGAACGAGGCTGGAGGTAGAATGATAGAATTTTGTACAATCAATATTATATCCATTGCAAATACGTTTTATAAAACCACAGTGACTATACACATGGACCTTACCTGATGGACTGCACAGAAATCAAACTGATTACATTTGTGGAAAGAATCACTGGAAAAGCTCAATATTAGCTGTGAAAACTAGGCCAGGTGCTGACTGTGACACACACCATCAACTACTCATATACAAGTTCAAACTGAAGCTAAAGAAAATGAAAACAAATCCACAATAGTTAAAATATGATGTTGAGTTTATCCCACCTGAATTTAAAAACCAACTCAAAATCAGATTTGAGGGAGCTCTGGTGGCCTAGTGGCAAAAAGTTGTGCTGTAATCCTGAAGGTGCGTGGTTCAAATCTACCAGATGCTCCACTGGAGAAGGAGAGGCAATCTCCTCCCGTGCCAGTCAGATCCAATTCGATGGTACAAAACAAGAACAAAAAGAAAAAGAAGATGATTCCATCACCATCTGCTAATTAAGAAAACAGATTTGAGTCCTTAAGCTAGAATAAAATTGGTTTTGAATGAAAACTGTGGGATGATACCAAGAATACCATCTATGAAGAATGCAGAGTCATTAAAAAGACAGAGGAAGAAGAAAAGACTGAGATGGGCGTCAGAAGAGACTCTGAATATTGCACTACAATGCCGAGAAGCCACAGCAAAGGGAAGAAATCAGGAAGTTAAGGAACTTAACAGATTTCAAAGGGTAGCTCAGAAAGACAAAGCAAAATACTATAATGAAATGTGCAACAAGCTGTAGTTAGAAAGACATGAACTCACTTGACATTTCTTAAGCTGAAGAAACTGAAGAACAAATACAAATTAAAGTTCCATGTTGTAATATCTAAAGATGCTATGGGGAGAGGGAAGCAGAATATTGAATGATCCAGGAAACATCAAAACAAAAGAAGAAAGGAGTATACAAAGTCACTGTAACAAAAAAATAACTGGCTGATAAAGAAGAATTCTGTGACACAGCATATGTTCAAGAAACAATGGTGGTGAAAGAGGAAATTCAAGCTGCTCTGAAGGAATTGGCAAAAAATAAGGCCTGAGAACTTGATGGAATGAATGCTAATTGATGTATGTCAACAAACAGCTGTAGCGGTGGAAGTGTTCACCAGGTTGTGCCAAGAAACCTGAAGGACCACTACTTGGTCAACTGATTGGAAAAACCTATATTAATTCCCATTCCCTCAAAGGTGATACAATAGTGTCTGGAAATTATTAAACAATATCACACACAAGCAAAATCTTGCTAATGATTGTCCAAAAATAACTGAAACAGTATATCAACAGAGAACTGGCACTTGTACAGGCTGTGAACTAGAGTTATCATTGTCAATGTCAGTTCAAAATCAAGAAAGTATGTTAAGGATTTGTCCTGTCTCCATACCTTTTTAATCCATATGGTCATTTAGAAAGTTCACTTTATGAAGAAGATGGCTGCAGGATTTGAAGATTCATCACCTACCTGTGTTTTGCAGATGATACAATCTTCCTTGCTGAAACTGAGGAGGACTTAAGTGTTTGCAGCAGGAGGTCAGGATTGCAGTCTTCAATATGGGGTGAAGATCAACATTAAAAAAAAAAACAAACACAGATTCTCACCACCAGGCCAATGGGCAGCATCATGGTGAATGGAGAAGAGATTAGGTTGTTAACAATTTTATCTTGCTCAGATCCACAATCAACTCTTTTGGTTCCAGTAGTAAGGAAATCAAAAGAATTGCATTGGGAAAGTATGCAGTCAGGGACCTCTCAAGAATCTTAAGGAGAAATGATGCCAGTAGAGAGACAAAGGTGCATCGTAACCAAACTATGAACTTCTCAATTACTTTCTATGCATCTGAGAGCTGGTCAATGGCTAAAGATGATAGAAGAAGAGTCAGTGCCTTTGAGTTGTGGGTGCTCAAGTAGAATACTGAGTTTTCTGTGAACTACTAAGAGGACAAATAGGTCTGTTCTGGAGAGGGTGAAACCAAGTTGGTCTTTGGAGTCAAGGATTTTGAAACTCAGTCCTACGTACTTTGGGCATGTAGCCAGGAGGGACCATCCTTGGAGAAGGATATTATGCGTGGAAGGGTGGAGGGTCAGTTCAGAAGAGGAAGATCCTGGATGAGAGGGACTGACAGAAACTACAGCCATGGGAGACAGTGAGATTAGGGTACGGTTCAGAATTATTGTTTGTGGGGGCTTTATGAATAGTAGATGGCTCCACAGCACATAATCACAACAATGGAAATAGATTCAGATTTAATTGGTCATGTGATTTCAAATACAGGCAGGTCACCCATGGGGACAAGGCTTCAGTAGAGAGTTGAGGTTAGACAGATTAAAAAGTAAAACAGCCAGTGGAAATTCTATGACTTAAAATAGATTGTTGTCGGATAGAGCACTGGAGAACAATCCCCCTGGGCTATGTAATAGTCACAGATATGGGCTAGAACATAGAAACGGTCATAAAAATAATGTTGTTGTTGTTAAGTGTTGTCAAGTCCTAGGCAACTCATAGTGGTGACCCTATGAAGGAAAGTCCTCAACACTTGCATGACTTTCATCCTTTCTCCAGGTTCATAGGGTTTCCAGAGGCAAGCGAAGGGGATGCCACTCCTTATTCTGTTGTTCCTTAGGTCACCATGAGTCGAAGATAATGCAACGATAACTAACTACAATGACAATATCCAGAGAGCAGTGTAAATTTGGAATGAGTCTAAGCTCAAAACCTCATTTTCAGGTAGCTCTGGATTGCCTGTGTTTTCCTGATAACACATTTTATAGCTCCCAAATCCAGTTTTTAGAATTTTCACCATAAAAGAAATCAGATGGCTTCAAAGTTGCTATTCTCTCTGCAGTAGCTCATCCATCAGGTGCTTCGTTCCACATAAACACATCCAATTCCCACCTTAATTAAGGAGCTGAAAAGCACATGATTGCGGCATAAACACAGCCCAGTGTGGCTTCCGTGTAAAATCTCTATGTCCTTGGCAATGGCACCAACTTGAGGATTTGGTTTTTCCCTAATGCATGAGTGGGTGGTGCATGACGGGAGAGGAAGGCATCCCAGGTGGTAGCTACTGCACCTAATAGCTTTCCATCTCTCAGTCATCAATCAATCAGCTGTGTTTACTGAGCTTCCACTCATTAGGGAGCTGTGGAAAGCTGTGCATCAAGTCAATGACATGCAGCAAAGTGCATGTGGTTCCAACTAGGCTGTGTGAGTGTGTGTGCAGCTGGGAGTCCTCCCTTAAACAGGCAAAAGGTGCTACTATGAGCTTTATACACCCATTACTTCAGCTCACAGCCACTGAATCTCTACTCTTAGACTTTGAAGGAGAAGCAGAAATGAATGAGACTTGGCCCTTCATACTGATAGAGCTTACATTGCAGCAAAAAGTGGAGAGGGAAAGAAGGTACATGGCATTTAGAACAGTATACTACTACTTGCAAGATTGTGTTCTGAGAACTTTACATCCTCTAGTTTATCTAAGGAGTCCCATTGGTTGTACAAATTATTAATGCGTATGGCTGCCAACCAAAAGGCTAGAAGGTTGAGTCTATTTAGTGGCAAGCAGGAAGAACGACCTGGAGATATATTTCAGAAATATCAGCCATTTAAAACTCTACTGAGCACAGTTCTGCTTTAACACATGTGGGGTTGCCATGGGACAGAGATGGCGTAGTGGTAATTAGTTTAATTGCCTATTAGGTAGCCCCAGAATTGTTTAATACAAAGGAGTTTGATCCAAGAGGGGTTATGCAAATAATTAGGGGACCTGGGGGGGGCAGGGAGAGGAGAAGAAGCAATATTAAGTTTGAAGGAAGGAAAAAGTTAAACAGGAATCTGGGCTATGACTTGTTGAGGCTGGCAGCAAGCAACTGTCACCAGTGGGCTCTGTAATTTCTCTGTCTGAAGAGTTACAGAGCACTCCCAAGGGGAATGTTTTCTCTTACCAAAATCCATTAGATCAGTTTCTCAAATACTACTGATAAAGATAATAATGCAACTTTTGGGCACAGCATTCCCAGAGGAGCTTGGGGAGTGATTATCTGATCTTTGAAAACAAACTCAAAGAGCTCCAACTCACTATTGTCCAGTTGATAACAACCCATAGCAACCCTCCATCAGCTTTCTAAGACTGTACTGGGAGGAGCATGCCCAATTTTCTTCCTCAGAGTGGCCTGTAGAGTTAAATCAACCAAGGAGACACAGACTTTTAGCTAGCAGGTGTTGGGCTGCACTACCAGGTCTTTGAAGACAGAACCAGGAATTTCTTAGCAAGAGGACTCCTGCCCTGCCTCTGAACTCATGGCGAAATTTCAAGACAGTGAACCTGTGAGGTTTCTCAGGACGAACTTCACCACTTCCTGTTACTTTGCTTTGGGACAATGTTAACCTTCTTTCTTGTTGAGGAGTCCCCAGGTACCTTGGAAGACAGCCTGGTGGTTTGCTTTCAAAAGGTCATAGCTTTGAAAATCTCACAGTGAAGTTCTACTCCATACTTACAAGGCTACCATAAACCAGAATCAGCTTGAAGGCAACTGCTGTGGATGTCAACTTGCATCTTGTATTCTCTGATTTGACTTGGTGTTAAAATGCATATTTGTGATTTTTTTATGTAAGTTAAAGATAAGTATATTTGAGAGTGTAGTATAGAAGTAGGGTAATTTTACACTGAAGAAACCTGGCAAATACTACCTCAGCCAGGTGATGAAGGTCCACATTAACAGCAATAAATCTTGTTGATAATCTGTACTTTCGATAAACTGTGGTGAAAATGGCCCTTTACCTCTCTCTGCCTCCTCTGCCAATTATCCATAATCTCCTGTGTAATCATGGGAAAAGCATCAGAGATATCCTACAAAATACCTGATTGGTATTTCTAGAATGTGTCAAGGTCATAAAAAAACAAGAAAAATTTGAAAACTCTCACAGACAAGAGGGCCCTAAGGAGACATGAGGATTAACTTTAATGTGACATCATGTACTGGAAAGGTAAATGGGAATTAGTTAACAAGTAAGGGAATGTGAGCAAGGTGAGAGTTAGGTAATAAGAATACCAGTCCATTAATTGTGACAGCCGTCCTCTACTAATGCAAGAGGGAATTCACAGGATAACTGGGTGTCAAGTATGCAAGAACTCTCTGTACTATCTTTAGAATTCATCTGTAAATTAAAAAAAAAACAAAAACAAACCAATACACCAAACTGTTCTCAAAGAAAAGTCTATTTAAAAGATAAAACATAATAAGCACAGAACTAAAAACAGAGCAAGTCTAAATTAGTTAGTTCCAGAAAGCCATTATATTTTTAATATATCCATTTCAGTACTCAGAGAGCTAAATTAGTCTTCTAACCTCCGCAATAGCAGAGTCTTTTTCCATTTAGAAATTAAGTACACTGTCACCCTTTCCATTACTGTCGATAATACAACCTTGAAGTACTCTTGTAAAACAGATTTTTAAAGAACGTATTAATTAATAATGCTATACTTTCTTAAATTTCCTAGTAATTACTTTTGAAGACGTTATTTTATCTGTAATTTAGTCTATTACTATTCTGGTTCTCAAGGGCATAAAATAGGAGGCAGGTTTTACCTCAGTCTTCTAGAAGAGGAGACTGTATCTAATGCAACCCACAGTACACGCAAGTCTAACACAACTGGAGACTGTTTAAAGTAAATTGTCTGTAATCTCTCCCTAGGTGAGATTTGTTCTTTTAGAGCCTAATAGCATGATGATGTCATGTTTCATATTTTTAATACAATACACATTTTCATCTGGAACAGAGTTTATCAGTTGAAAAAATAGAATTGAATAAAAATGAATAATTAGTTTGCTATGTTTTCAATATTGAACAAAATAGCCACACACACACACACAAAAATAAAAATCTTTGGCTTTGGTTCTGAACATGTGGCCGTGACTCAATTACTCAATTGCTCTCCTTTGATCTCCTACCCCCTAATCTTTTATTTCTTGAAAAAACAAAAAAAAAGAAAAGAGCATTGTAAACAATATTGATATTGATGTCAGTCCAGCTGTGTCCAGCTGAGTCTCTTTTTTAACCATTTGTTTTACCTAATGTCAAGGACATTCTTCAGTCTAGTGTGACTTTCCTAGGCTGTGTGGGCATTGTAATGAAAGAAAATACTGAAATGCAAATGTAGGGACTCCTGTTAAAACCCTGAATGGAGACTTACTATAACTTTGGTCAAGAAATTGAACTACTGTAAAATTTGAAGACACCCCCCCCCCCAGAAATAAATCCACTCAAAAAAATTTGGACCTCACTCACTACTCTATTGGAGAGCAATGAGGCGATCTGCTTTCCTAAAGATTGCCAGCCTTGGAAATCCTATGAGCAGTTCTGTCCTAGTCTATAAGGTCTCAAGGAGTTTGAATCAACTCAACAGCAGGGGATTTGATTTGCCACACTCAAGTTTGATTGGGAAATTTAAATTAGATAATGGAGCTAAAGTTCTGTAAGAACCACAAAGCACAAAAATAGAGACAAATGAGTAAAATTCCAGAAAGACAAGTAAGTTATATTTTCAGTTATCAGTCTGTAATCTTTTCTAATAGGCTTTTTAATGGTCAGCTTTGGAGAACATGTAAGAATTATTTTCAACTGTTTTCAAATGCTACACCTGCTTGACGAGATCCTGCTAAGAGTTTCATTTCCATTTCCCCTCCACCACCTCCTCTCAGACATCCATATTGCCTGTCCTTCCAGATTTTGCTTTCTCTAAATTTCGCCTGCTCATCAGTTTTTTCCAGTCTGCTGACACAGTTTAGTTATTGGCTTCACATCTTTTTGAAAGTCATTGAAGAATGGAGTTAATAACGCCACACTGAGTTGACTTGGCTAGTAAATGAGATGCTACTCTTGAGATACTAGTCTCTTAAACATCTTAATGAAACTCAGCAAATGTTTCAGAAATAAGCCCTTTCTCCAATTCCCAGGTGCATGGTACCATGTGATCAGCTTATTGATCTGATTCATCAGGAGCCATGGCTTGGACTTGGGAATTAGAAGGCAAGAATGGCACAAGGAGACCATTTTTGATGATTGTAACAAAACTTACCATCTATATCAATTCTTGGTCAAATTCTTTCCACTTTAGGAGGTGCTTGTATTGGATCTGTCAGAAATAATGCATTGTGAAAAATACAGTGGGGTTGAAACCTCAGGAAACCCTCTCTCTGCTTATGAAACTGGGCTACTTGTATAATGAACCTCACAGAGTGGACAATGAATTGTTGGGCTCTGTCCAGTAGAGAAAATGTGGCACAGTAGAGTCTATCACATTGTTAGAAGGGTTGCCTAGAGGAAACGTTGCTGCCATGGTGCCTACCAAGGTTCCTTGATAGCATTCTCAGTAAGTCTTTCAATAACTGTGCTTCAGAGTGAGACCTGTATGTGACAGTCATGTCTCACTGACAGAAATGAGTTACTGTAGTGATAGGGAAAGTTATTAAAACAATCTTTTACTCTTTCATCTTGGAGAAGAAAAAATAAAAGGAGGGTAGGGAAGAAGAATGATGACTTAATATTATCTGAGTGTGTAAAACACAACACAGCTTAGTCTAGGTCTTCCTGTTCATTTATTTTGGTGTACATTCAGAAACTTAGCATTCAGTAACACCTTATTTTGTTTTGTGTTGTGATTTCCCCCCACCATGTTGCTTCTGATTTCTTAACTACAGAAAGACAGTTTTCAATTGCTACCATTTTATTTTTTGTAGCACTCCATTGCAGTCGTTGTTAGATGCTGTCATGTTGAGTACAACCCATAACACCCTATGAACAATGAATCTGAACTTTGTCCTATCTTGTGCCATCCTCACAATCTCTGATACACTCAAACCCATTGCTGCTGTCACTGTGTCAATCTACCTGGTTGAAGGTTTTCCTCTCTTTTGTGATCCCTACATCTCTCCAACGCATTGTCTCTCTTATCAACATGTATGTGAGACGAAGCTTTATCATCTTTGTCTCCTAGGAGAGCTCTGAGTGCACCTTCTCCAAGACATGTCTGTTTGTTCTTTTGAAAGTCAGTGGATATTCAATACTGTTCTACAAACCACGGTTCAAAGGTATCAATTTTTCTTTTGTCAGCCTTATTAATTTTCCAGCTCTTAGATATATAGGAAGTGATTGAAAAGACCATGGCCTGAATCAAACACACCTTAGTCCTCCAACTGACATCATTACTACTAAACAATTTGGAGAGTTGCAGTCTCTGACTACAGACTTTCTGAGTGCAATACATTTCTTGATCTCCTGACTGCTGGTATGAAGTGTATTGATTGTGGATCCAAGTAGCATGAAGTCATTGATGTTTAAATATTTTATTTCTTTTTTTTGTGTTGATTAGCTAGAATACTTGCCTCAGAGTAG
>NW_006399840.1:13586229-13600489 GCF_000299155.1 Elephantulus edwardii | reverse complement strand
CATGTCCAAAGTATGTCAGACGAAGCCTCAGAATCCTTGCCTCCAGGGAGCAGTCTGGTTTGACCCTCTCCAGAATGAATCTGTTTGTTTTCCTAGCAGTCCATGGGACCCTCAATACTCTTCTCAAGCACCACTGCTCAATGGCATCAATTCTCCTTCTATCCTCCTTGGTCATTGTCCAACTCTTTGATGCATAACAAGTGATTGCATGAAGTCATTGACAGTTTAAATCTTTTTCCTATCATGATATTGCCTATCACTTCAGTGGTGAGAATTTTTGTTTTCTTCATAACATTCCATATAGACATAAAAAGAATGTAGTAAACATATGAAGACAAGGTTTATAGGGCAGAAGTTGAGAATGTGGTTGTATTACAGATACAGTTTCTGAAACTTGGAGCATGTAGAGAACACCTGTGTTCTTTTTTGGTGAAAATGTGCCAAAGGAAGTGTTGATTCCTGCTAAAAAATTATTATTAATGGCTGAAGGAAGAAGTCTAAGCTTCAGTGAAAACACTGACAAAAAAAATAAGACCTCAAGAATTGATGAAATATGAATCAAGATATTTCAGAAAACAGTCCAGTCCTGTGTATATATATATATATGTACCAATTTCTGCCCAGAGATTTAGAAGACAGTTGCCTGGCCATCTAACTGGAAGAGATCATATTTATCCCTGTTTTAAAAGAAAAATAAAGCCATAAATGTGAAAATAATCAAACAATATCATTAATATAACACGAAAGTAAAATTTTACAAAATATTTTTTTAAAATAGCTGGAACAGTTCATAGAAAAGAAATTGTCAGAAATTCAAGCTAGATTCAGAAGTCTTAGAACAAGCAGAGAATTCTCTGAAAGCAAAGAATACCAGAAAGGTGTTTATTTTGTGCCTTATTTACTATACAATGTGTGGATCATAATAAATTATGGATAATATTCAGAATAATAAGCCTTCCATAGCCCTTAATTGTGGTTATTTTGGATTTGTACAGAGACCAATTGGTAGTCGTTGGAATAGAACAACGGACTACTGTAAGGTTTAAAATCAAGAGAGGTGTGAATCAGCATTATGTTTTATCTATTCAATCTATGTGCTGAGAAAATAAGTTGAGAACCTGGAATATAAGAAGTGTGTAGAATCAGAGTTAAACAAAGATGAATCAGCAATCTGCATTATGCAGATGACACAGCCTTGCTTGTAAAAGATGAAGAAGACTTGAAGTACTTCCTTAGAAGATCAAAGAACATAGCCATCAATGTGGATTACATCTCAACATTAAGAAAACAAAAATCTTCACAAATGGACTGAGACAATATAATAGTAGATGAAGAAAAGTTAAAATCACCAATGATTTAATTTTGCCTAGATCCACAATCAATATCTATAATAGCAGAAGTAAAGGAATCAAAATCTGTGTGCCCAATATGCCACACATTGTATCACCAGCACTTAAATTGTTATCATGTCGAGCTGAGTCCCTTGTGCCACACAGGGACCATATGCACAATAGCTCTGAACCTTGTCCTATTCTGAGCCAATCTCAATGTCTCCAACACACGTGCTACCCAGTGACTGTGTCAGTTCATCCCACTCATAGTTTTTCTCTCCTGAGTTGTCCCTCCATCCTTCCAAGCAGTGTCCTTCTTCGAGGACTGATACCTCCTCCAGGCAGCATGCCCAAATTATGTGTGATGGAGCTACAAAATCCTAACCTCCAAGGAGAAATTTGGTTTTATCTTCTTCAGGACAGACCTATTTGTTCTCTTAGCAGCCCATGGTCTGTTCAATACTCTTCTACAGCACCCCAACTCCAAAACAATGGTTCTTCTCTTGTCATCCTTAGTCATTATCTAGCTCTCTGATGAATAGCAAGTAACTGAGAAAACTATGCGCTGAATCGGGTGCACCTTTCTCTCCAGACTGACATGCTTGCTCTTCAGTGCTCTGGAGAGGCCCCTGACAACAGAGTTTCCTAATGCAATTTGTCTTTTGATTTCCTAACTGCTAGTGCCAACACCTGACACCTGGGCTGGCTTGCCCAGTGCACTAGACCACGCTGCTGTGTGAAGACCATCCCACTGCCCCTGTGCCAGAGAACCAATATCACCGGGGAACGGAGAGGAAATAAGAGGACAGAGAAGGTAGGAGGCCTGAACCAGAGGGGTTGGGAGGTGCTAGAGTGCCAAGGAGAGGAAATTGAGCTGGATGCTGGCAGGGCAGGGTGAGGGTGGGAACACAACACGTGCACCAAGGTGGGGGGCCTGGGCCCAACACCTGATCTGCTACCTATGTACTCTCATCAGCTCTTCTGGGTAAATGATTTTCTGTCAAATATCGTTCTAAAACTGAGCACTCAAATTAAGACAGACTAGGGAGAAGGATTGGCCATTCACTTCCAAAATAATAGGCATTCAAAAGCCCTAAGTCCAACAGAGCACATTTAGATTAGACTAGCAAATAGGGCCCTGAATGATGATGAGCCTTTTTATTGGGAATCAGAAAGGAGGAGGAGCAGTTGCAAACAGACCTAATAACTGGAACGTGAAACGTGAGATGTATGAATGTAGAACACTTGGAGATGGCTAAGGAAGAACTGTTATTATTGTGTACCATAGAATTAGAACTGACCCATAGTTGACCCTCCAGTGGGTTTTCAGAGGCAGTTAATCACACAGGAATTTGCTCATCATTCTCTCCTGGAGGAATTGGTGACCTTGAACCTCATGCATTTGGGATTGCAGTGCAGCTTCTTTACACTAGGCTAGGCATTGGTGAAATAAAATGAGTTGTCATGGAACATTTTTAATCAGACAATCATATGATCTACTATGCTGGAAATGAAAAGGTGAGAGAAAAAAAACCAGGCTGCGTTCATAATTAAAAAGACCATTCTAGATCCATTTTGAAATACAGTTTTGTGAATGACAGAATGATATCCATACACATACAAAGAAGACCTGTTAATAACACTATCATTCAAATTTATGTATCAATGATCAGACCGGAAGAGGGAGAAACAGATGACTTCTACCAACTGTTGCAATTGGAAATCAATTGAACATGCAACCAAGATACATAAGTAATATTGAGTGACTGGAATGTAAAAGTTGGGAACAAGGAAAAAGGATTAATAGTTGGGAAACATGGATTTGATGACAGAAATAAGGCTAGAGACAGAATAATAAAATTCTGTACAATCAATGATTCATTCATTACAAATACCTTTTATAAGAAACACAAAAGGCAAATACACATGGACCTCCCCTGACGGGCTGCACAGGAATCAGATTGATTATATATGGGGAGAAATTGTTGGAGAAGTTCAATATCAGCTGTGAAAACTAGGCCAGGTGCTGACTATGGATCATTTCCTCAACTACTCGTATGTGTTCAAACTGAAGCTAAAGGAAAGAAAATCACATCCACAAGAACTCAAGTTTGATTTTAAGTCTATCCTTCCGGAATTTAAAGACCATCTCAGGAACAGTTTTGAGGCCTTGAATACTAATGAGTGAAGACCAGATAAGGATATCAAGACTATCATCCATGAAAAAAATGCAAAAAATGCATAAGGATGGAGGAAGAAGAAAAGACCAAAATGGATGTCAGAAGAGACTTTGACTATTGAACTAGAGTGCTTAGAAGACAGAGCAAAGAGAAGAAATCAAGATGTTAAGGCCCTGAACAGAAGATTTCAAAAGGCAGTGTGGAAAGACAAAGCAAAGTATTATAATGAAATGTGCAAAAGTGCTTGACTTGGAAAAATAAAAAGGGACAAACTCATTCAGCATTTCTTAAGCTGAAGGAACTAATGAACAAGTTCAAGCCTCAAGTTGCAATACTTAAGGCTGCTGTGGGCAAAATGTTGAAAGTTGAATGTTGAAGCACCAAAAGAAGATGGGAGAAGTATACAGAGTCACTGTACCAAAAAGAATTGACTGACTCAGAAGAATTTCAAGAAACATGATGAAGAGCCTGTGGTGGTGAAAAAAAGTTTAAGCTGCTCTGAAGGAATTAGCAAAAAACAGGGCCCCAGGAATTGACAGCATACTAATTGACATATTTCAACAAACAGATGCTGCCCTGGATGAGCTCACTATTTTGTGCCAAGAAATCTGGAGGACAGCCACCTGGACAAGTGACTGAAAGAGACCCACATTAGTTCCCATTCCAAAAAAAAGGTGACCACCAGAGTGTGGAAATTATCGAGCAATATAATTAATATCACATGCAAGCAAGTCCTGCTGAAAAGTATCCAAAGATGATTGGAATAGCACATCAACAGAGAACTGCCAGATATGCAGGCTGGCTTTAGAAGAGACTTTGGTACTAGAGATAATATAGCAAATGTTAGATAGATCTTAGCTGAAAGCAGAGTATCAGAGAATGTTTGTGTTTAATTTACTATGCACAAGCATGTGACTGTACAAATCACAACAAACTGTGGCTAACTCTGAGAAGAAAAGGAATCTCAGAACACTTGATTGTGCTTATGTGAAACCTATACTTGGACCAGGGGGCGGTCATCAGAACAAAGCAAGGAAACATTGCACGGTTCAAAATCAGGAAAGGTGAATGCCAGGGATACATCCTATCTCCATACCTTTTCAATCTATATGCAGAACAGGTTGGACTCTATGAGGAGGAATGTGGCATCAGGATTGGAGGAAGATTCACCAACAACCTGCGTTTGCAGATGATACCACTTTGCTTGCCAAAACTGAGGAGGACCTGAGGCATTTTCTGCAGAAGGTTAAGAACTGCAACTTTCAATATGGACTGAAGCTCAACACCAAGAAAACAAAGATTCTTACCACTGGGACAATTGGCAGCATCATAGCAGACAGTGAAGAGACTGAGATTGTTAACAGCTTCAGTTACTTGGCTCCGCAATCAACATTTTTGGTATCAGCAGCCAGGAAATCAAAAGACATATTGCATTGGAAAAGTCCGCTGTTAGGAACCTCTTCAGAATACTGAAAAGCAATGATGTCAGTCTAAAGACTAAGGTGCACCTGATCTAGGCCATGATATTCACAATTATTTGCTATGCATCAGAGAGTTGGACAATGACTAAGGATGAAAGAAGAAGAGGTGAGGTTATTTTTTTGTTTGTTTGTTATTTTTTTTAAAGAAGAGTACTGAATATAACATGTACTGTTAAGAAAACAAATAGTTCTTCTTGGAGAAGATGAAATCAGACTTCTCCTTGGAGACAAGGATTTTGAAGTTTCATCTTAAATACTTTGGGCACATTGCCCAAAGTCTGCCCAAAGTTCTTGGAGAAGAACATTATGCTTGCATGATGAGAGCACAAGAGAGGAAGACACTGGATGAGATGGATTAACTCAGTGACTGGGATAATGGGGTTAGGTGTGTCAGAGACAAAGCAGGGTTCAGAGATGTTGTACATAGGGTTGTTATGAGTCGTAGTTGACTCACCGGTACATAACAACAAACATCAACAATAGAATGTTGATTTTGGAACCAAGCAAGCTGAAATTGTTAACAATCTCAGTCTCTTCTCCATCTATCACAGGGCTGTCAATTGGTATTTGGTGAAAATCTTTGTTTTCTTAATGTTGAGCTTCAATCTGTATTGGAGACTACAGTCCTTGACTGTCTGCCGCAAATATATCAAGTTCTTCTCAGTCTCAGCAAGCAAGTTTGTGTCATCTGCATAATGCATATTAGTTCTCCTTATTTTGGATTTTTGTAGAAATAGTTCAGGAAAAAACCCCCAAACCCCTTAGTGATTAATACACACATATGTTTAATTTTTGCTGTTGTTGTTGGGTACTGCAGAGTCAGAATGATCCATAACTGACCCTCCAGCAGGTTTTGAGAGACAGTTAATTGCATGGGAGGAGAGTGCACATCCATTACCTGAGGAGCTGGTGGCCTCAAATCACGTGACTTGGATTGCTGTGCAGCTTCTTGCCTCAAATCAACAGAGCTTAATTGATTACTCTAAAAATTCTATGTTTGTCAAACCAAGTAGTCTCTTAAAACTTGCCATTGCTCAAGTTAAATTCAGCCACTGATATTATGAAACACAATTATGCACTGATAAACAAGGTTCCCTTGAGTCTTCATTAACTCAATCACAACTGATTTTATTAATGATGATGTATAAGTCTGAATCTTCTAGGAAACATTTCTGCACAGATGACTTATAATATTTAAGCTCTTGTAATGATCCCTGCTCTGCTTGAGATGGAAGTAGAATTATTTTTTTCTTTCATCAAGTCTTGGACATTATAGTGTTTGAAGTTTGTGTCCCCTCTATAAAATGCAAAGCCAATCGCTATACTTTTAATTCTGGCATGAATTGGTCACTAGGTCACTAGGTCAATTCATTGTTTCCTGTATCTTTCTATTTTACCATATGTTATAGGCTAATTGGGCTATTTGTAGATTTTCTTAAGATGGGAAGCCTATGTGATTAACGCTTATGTATGTTTGTATGTGATTTGTGTTATGTGTATGTTTATTTCTCTGGAAACCCCATAATTACTCAGTCCGGTGCCATAAATCTCTTCCAAAATGTCCTTAGCCCAACCTATGACTATTAGGATCTAAGGATTTTGTTAGACTAATCAAACTCTACTTGTTTTGGGATGTCACCCCAGCCAGGAGTGCATTGCAATATTAAACAGGACCTTGCTTTTCAATATTTTTCTGCTGTTTTGGCCACATTTTTGGTACTCTGAGGAGCCATGGAGAGCAATGATTACTAATATCACCTTTTTAACAGTAACTGAAAGTAACTTTTTGACAGTATCCTTAGAGAAGGCTTATTCCCAGCAGGGTGTGACTGAATATACCTGATGAAGTACTTTTAGCAATTTTCTGAATTGAATTGCAAGTTCAATAGTCATTATGCCAAAGCTCATATTTACCTAGAAAATGTTAAAGCACCCAATAGCCAAAAGGTGGCACTCCACATCCACTACTTATTTTTTTTCAGATGAAAGGCTACGTCCATGTGTTCTTCTTTTCCTTCTTTCATAATAAAATGTTATACCTTCATCCTCTCCTGGTAAAACATAGCAATAAAACAGACCTTATTTGCAGGTTGATCTGTGTTTTGATATATGCCAGTCTTTATCCCTCCTGGAGGACAATGTTTAAGGTGAGCTGTTTGTATTTTCTGTAGAGCTTGGCTTAACTATGTCTTTGGACTATGCCATAATAGTGGAACACCTTTACTAAAAAACATCTCTAACCAGATCCAAGGTTTTAATTTGTCTCTAGAGTTTGCCTCTCTCAATTTCATAAACCGTAAAAACACAGCTGGAGCAATTTACAGACTGTGGAAAAACACTTGAGTATTTTTGCTGAAGTACTAATTCAAGGATCATGCTTTGTTATTTCCTGTTTCATTGTTGTTTGTCAAACGAGTTAATGGGAAATGGACTGTTTCAAATTTGCAAAGGCCCCTGTGTACCATTGCGTGCCCCTCCTGTTGGGGGATGGCATAAATTGGACGTAAGTGTGACAGGAGAATTGTATTCATTTAAGCAGACACACATCATTGAAAATGAAATCAAAGCAACAATTTGGAAAGAACTAGGATTGCACTCTTTGTTTTATAAGAATGTGGAGTCTGAGTGTTTTAAAAAACAAAACTCTTCTGTTGTAACTTTCCTAAAATATATATTTTAAGGACTAATTTGTTGATGTTGAGGACATACATCCATCCAGAAAAACACATCGATTCAACATTTTCTGCATATGCAATTCAGTGATAGTTATTATATTAAAATTGTACAATCTTTCTCACCTTCTTTTTTTCCTGAAATTACCCTCCCTGTTTAACACAAATTCACTGTCCCTTAACCCCTTTATCCAACTTTTAAAGTTGCTATTGCCAATTTGAGGCCATGTGGCTACCTCTTAAAAGAGCATAATTATCAAGGCTGACATCTGTATTAGTTAAGTTGAACTACTATTGGGCACACTGGCTACAACATGGAAGAAAAAAGGACAATCTCCTCCTGTGCAATTTATAGCCTCTGAAAGCCCACTGGAGAGTCAAATATGTGCTGGTTCTGATTTGACAGTATATAACAACAAGAAAAACATTTGTGGATTAAGACGTCTTGACTGGCTCAGGTGTTAAGTACTTACCAGCTAACTGGAAGGTGAGTGAAAGGTATACGGAAGGAAAGCCTGTTAGTCTGGTCCTTGAAAGAGTAAGGCGTAGTAACCTCTATGTGGCAGTTCTACTGTATCCTGCCAGAGTAATTTTAAGTAGGAATAAACTAATTTGAATACATCAAGAACATTGTTTAGTTTAAATAATATGACTACATAGTGCATTTTAAGTTTAAGGCTTAAAGGTAGTCTCAGAGCACTCATTTTGGAGGTTCATCCAAAGATACACTAGAAAGAGTAGCACTTTATTAATTACCACAAAAAGTAGGAGGGACATTTTGTTGTCTCCTAGTTAGGATATGAGCACTGAAAATCCCATGGACTTTCAAAAAATCAATGCCTTAGAAAGAGTGGAATTAGGAGGGGAAAATGACAAAGCTTTGTCTTTCATACTTTGGACATGTAGCTAGGCAAGAATATTCCTTGGAAAGGAACATCATGCTTGGAAAGATGGGGATCAGTGAAGGACTGGAAGGTGTGGTGCCCAGTGTGATAGATTGGCATAGTAACTATAGCAATGGACTCTAGTGTGTTAGAGATATTGAGGATGGCATAGGGTAGGGTTAGGGTTCAGGTCTGCTGTTCATTGGGTCACTATGAGTGGTCCTCTAACAATAATAACAACAAAGTTAGGAGATGTAACAGTAAATTGACATTAGAGATCATTAGAATTAATAACATAAAACTTAATGGAAAATAACATACCAGTACTGAGTAATGATGCAAGGCAACAAAATAAAATTCAATGATGTCCCCAAAATATGTTGTTGTTGTTGTTGTTGTTAAGTGCCGTCGAGAAGCAGGCGACTCATAACAACCCTATGAACGGAAGTCCTGAACACTTCCTGTGTAACTTTCATCCTTTCTCCAGGTTCATAGGGTTTCCAGAGGCAGGCTATTGTGGAAGCAGATGGCACTCCTGCTTCCAAGCTTGTTTTAATCGGGGAGCTTCACCAAACACTGTCCACCATGGGTAACAGTATTCGACTTCAGGGCAACCACGAGTTACCTCTATACAGCAAGTACACATACCAGGGTTACGGGACCTAGAAGAATGTTTCACCAAAAACAATTAAAGACAGGCCTGAGGGCTGTGGAGTAGAGTCACCTACCTTAGCCTTGGGAGCATGGCTTTCTGTCCACTTGGAAATCTCGGTCATTTGAACTCTGGTGCAGAATCTTATAAATGAACTTATATAAGTTTTTAAGTGGCAAGGAAAATTGTAAAAAACAATATAGCCTATTAACATTAAGAAGTAGGGGGCAGTGAAATGCTTACCATCGAGAAATAACTCAGAAAGTAGTCAAAAAATAGTTTCACAATTAGAAGAATGTAATAAATGTCACTAAATTGTACATGTGTTGTAAATGCTGTCAAGTCAAGCATGACTCATAGTGACCCTGTGAAAATGTGATCTCAACCCGTCTAGAATAAGATGGTAGTTGCTCATACCATCACCCACATGTAGGCACTCAATAAATGTTAATGGATTGGATGGATGATGAATAAAAAGGAAGCAGAACTCTGAGGCGAGCATGGTTACTCGGGCTGGACACATGACATAAACAGATAGTCAGTGTAGGGGAAAATTGCCTTCCACACCTCAATCAACATGCTCTCTCTGAAGGCATCATCACTAACAGTGCAATTAAACAGTACTTCATTAATCAATAAACCACAAAATTATCTTTAGAATGTTCTTTTTACTAAGGTCAAATACATGTGTTCAGGAGGAAGAAAAGAAAGGTGTGGTCATTGCCTATGTAAACAACGGCCTTCTTTGCCATGAGAACAAAAGAATAGAACGGTGCTTAGCTAACATAACCAAACATTTTGATCAAAGACTATAGATAAATCTCTGTCAATGGGGTAAAATGCAGGACAGAATTTCAAATTATCATGAAACCTAGATATTTTATAACGATAAGAGCTGATGAAATACCTCCCCAGATTATCCATGAGATAATCTTTAAACCATCCATCAAAAATATACCTGGAAGTTTTCTTAAAGCCAAACAATTGTTTAGCTTAATTAGTAAAGAATGTCTGCCTTGAGCATTGTTCCCTTTCAAGATCTATCTATATGAGATCAAACTGACAACAATAACTCAAAAAATGAGATATGAACATTAAGGGGCAGAGGGCAGTGAGTTTATGATTACCATGGGGAAATGATTCAGAAAGTGTGTAAAAATTATTTCACAACTTGAAAAATATAACTACTGTTACTAAATTGTACATGTATTGTTCTTAGATGCTGTGGAGTAGAGGCTGACTCATAGAAGCAGTATGAACCTCCATCCAGTCTCAAACCTATTCTATCCTGTGTCATCCTCAACATCTGTGATACATCTGAATTTATCACTTTATCACTGTAGTCTCTTGGTCAGTCTATCTTGTTGAGAGGTTTCCTTTCTTTCACCAACCCTTAACCTTTCCAAGTATGATGCTCCTTTCCAAGGAATAGCCTCTCCTAGCAACATGCCCAAAGTATGTGAGATGAAGCTTCACTATCCTTGCCTCAATGGTACAGTTGGGCTGTACTTTTCCTGAGACATATCTGTTTGTTCTTTGGTAGACCATGGGATCTACTCAGTGCTCTTCACTAACATCACAACTCAAAGGCATAAATTCTTCTTCTGGCATCCTTATGCATTATCCAGTTCAAAGATGCATAGCAAATAATTTGAAAGTCCATGAACTGAATCAGGCACACCTTCGTCTTCAAACTGACATCATTGATCTTCAGTAATTTGGAGTGGTCTCTGACAGCAGACTTTGACAATGCAATATGTCTCCTGATTTCCTTCCTGACTGTTGGTACCAAGTGAGTTGATTGTGGACTCAAGTAGAATTAAATCATTGACAATTTCAGTCTTTTCTCCATCTATCATGATGTTGCTTATTGGTCTGTTATTGTTGTTGTTGTTGATTGCTGTTGAGTCGAGCATGACTCATTGTGACCCAATGAACAAATGGCCTGAAGCTTCTCTATAACTATTGACATTTATCAAAGTTCACAGAGTTATTAGAGGCATGTTGTTTAGGAAGTGGATGCCACTCCTGTGGTGAGGACTTTTGTCCTCTTGATTTTGAGATGCAATCCATATCAAAGGTCATAGTATTTGATCTTTCTATAGGAATGTTGAATTTTGCTGTGTATATTCTCAACACTAATAAAATAAAGTTTGTAAAAGATTAAATGCATGTGTTAAAAATTAATAAAAGAACCTGCTATGGTATTAGAAGGGCAAGCTTGAGATGTTTATTTTTAACACTGACCACTTTCCAAGAATGGAACTAGACTAGATTATTGAGCATTTCATAAACAAGTTATTTGGAAAAGTACTTTAGCTTATTTCATACCATCATGGCACTAAATAATTGAGACAGTAATACATTTTTGTTATCTCTCTCTTTCTCGCTCTCTCTCTCCATCTATCAACTATCTACTGCATGGTTCAAAATTGAGAAGGATATATGCCAGGGATGTGCCCTATCTCCATACTTTCAATCTTTATGCAGGACCAATCATCTGGGAGGCTGGGCCCTATGAGGAGGAATGTGGCATCAGAATTAGAGAAAGATTCATCAACAACCTGCTTTATACAGATAACACAACCCTGCTTGCTGAAACTGAGAAGGACCTGAAATGCTTGCTACTGAAGGTCAAGAACTGCAGCTTTAAATATGGTTTGAGGCTCATTATCAAGAAAACAAAGATTCTTACCACTGGGTCAATTGATAGCATCATTTAGTGAAGAGATTGAGATTGTTAACAGCTTCAGTTTGCTTGGATCCACAGTCAACACTCATGGTACCAGCAGCCAGGAAATTAAAAGGTGAATTGCATTGGGAAAGTCTGCTGTCAGGGATGTCTCCAGACTACTGAAAAGCGATGACGTTTGGAGATTGATCCAGGCCATTGTTCACAATTATTTGCTAAGTATCAGAAAGCTGGACAATGACTAGGGATGATAGAAGGCAAACTGATACCTTTGACCTGTGGTGCTGGAGAAGGGTGCTGGAAATACTATGGACAGCCAAGAGAATAAACAGTTTCGTCCTGGAGAGGGTGGAACAAGGCTACTCCCTGGAGGCAAGGATTCTGAAGGTTTGTCTGACATTCTTTGGACATGTTGCAAAGAAGGACCAGTCCTTGGAGAGAGACACCATGCTTGGGAGGGTGATGGAAAGCACAATAGAAAACCCTCAATGAGAGGGAATGATTCCTTCACTGGGGTGGTGGGGGTAGTGAATCAGAGACAATAAAGTTGGTGAAAGATAGAGCAGGGTTCAGAGCTGTAGTACATAAGGTCACTTTGAGTCACAAGCAACTCGACAGCACATAACAACAAAAACAATGTATTTATCTGTATGAGAAGTATATTTCAAGAAAATTGAGCCAAAGTAGTTATATGTCTATTCAAGTTAGCATGCATCAGAATCAATTAGAAGGGAATTTATTACTTGCTGATATAAAACAGAGGGGATCCCTATATTTTGCATATGGTTCATGCATTCAGTTCAGATTCAAACACTGGAGGTTCACATCGAGGGACACTTTTTTTTTTTTTAAGTGAAACTTTTTTTTTTAAAATTTTTTAAATTTTGTATTATTTTGTGTGCATGTACCGTCAAATCAGATCTGACTGGTACAGGAGGATATTGTGCCTCCTTCTCTGGCAGACCATCTGGTGGATTCGAACCGTGTTCCTCTGGGATTGCAGTGCAGCTTCTTGCCACTAGGCCACCAGAGCTCCCGAGGGACACTTTTGAAGAAAGGTCTTGCAATCTGTTTCAGAAGACTAAGTCACTGAAAACTCTAAGGAGAAGAGTTATGCTCTAACACACATGGCATGGCTATGAGTCAGAACTGACATAATTGCAATTTTTTTTAATAACAAATAAGATATCTGTGAGAAATATTCAGTGCTACATCAAGGTTAATTTAGAGAATGGGGTTGTTTATATCATCAACCTCAAACTGTCTTAGACCAGAGATTAGAAGTTGAAATCAGTATATATCCAGAGAGACTACTTACGTGATCTCTCTTATGAGAATTGATGTGTATTATAAAAATTATGGGACTTTACAATTTTTTTCAAGTCCCACTCAGTTTTGTGACTTTTATAATTTCTATGTTGGAGTGAAAAACTTGAATAATTTGATATGTTAAAAAAAGAAACGTGTGATTATTTGAACAGAAAAGTGCCATGACTTTAGTTTCCCTTATTTGAATTTTTTTTTTCTTTCCATCACATTTTTAAAAGTTTCTAGAATTGTTCAGTGACTAAAAGTTTAGGATGAAGCTTTTTAATTTCCATTAACTTGTACTTTTTACTGTTGCTAGCTGCCCACAAGTCTAGTACGACTCACAGTGACCCTATGAACAGCAGTTCTGAAACCTACCCTATTCTGTGCTATCCCCATTATCTCAGAGACACTAGAGCCCATTGTTGAAGATAGCTACATGTCCAAAGTATGAAAGACTAAGCTTAGTCATCCTTGCCTCCAAGGACCACTTTTGCCACATTCTTTCCAGGACATAACTGTTTGGTTTTTTTGTCAGTCCATGAATATCCAGTCCTCTTCTCCAGCATCACAACTCAAAGACATCAATTCTTCTTCTATCATCTGTATTCATTGTCCAGCTTTCTGAAGCATATCAGATGATTGAGAATATCATGGCCTAAATATGTTAGTCTTCAAACTGACATTATTGCTCTTCAGTATTTTGAGACTCCCTGACTGCAGACTTACTCATTGCAATATGTTTCTTGATTTCCTGACTGCTGCAACTAAGAGTGGTGATTGTTGATCCAAGCAAGATGGAATCATTGACAGCTTCAGTCTTTATCTATGGCCTGTGGTAGGAATATTTATCTTCTTGGTGTTGAAATGTAATTCATACCTAAGGCTGTAGTCCTCGATCTTCTGCAGCAGGCATTTCATGTCTCCTCATTTTCAACAAGCAAAGTTATATCATCAGCATCATGCAGATTGCTAATGCATCTTCCTCCAATCCTGATGTCTCATTTCTCTTCATTGAGTCTGAGTTCATAAATTATTTGCTCAGCATACAGATTAAATA
>NW_006399840.1:13576703-13581793 GCF_000299155.1 Elephantulus edwardii | reverse complement strand
AGATTCTGCAGAATCTGTACATTTGCTTTCCCTAATTTCTCATTTCTCCAAATTGGAACATTCTTGTAGGGTTGAGATTGTGCATGCTGATGATGATCATAGGCTGATGTTGAGTTTCCCAAACACTCTTAAGTAGAAAAGTCTGATTCTTCCTAATATCAACTGTTTCTAGTGTTTTGGAGTTCTGATGGCTTAGTGATAAGTTGTGCTGCCAACCCAAAGCCTTGCTGCTCTGAATAACGATGGATATTCAGTCTCTGCTTGTATGATTTACTGCCTCTGAAAACCCACTGGAGGATCAGCTATGGAGTCTATTCTGACCCAATGTTACATTGCAAAAACAATTAATAGTGTTTCAGAAACTGAAGAAACAGTTCCTTATCTAATTTTTTCCACTTCTCAATTTGTTTTCTTAGTGATATTAAGATCTAGCCTGAATCTCAAAATAACTGTGATAGATAAGGTACTACTAGTGTTTTACCTACATAAAAATGCTATGTCATGCCTCATTTACAACCATTCCAACTAAGTGAGATTCAAAAGAGAAATGTCCCTATTCCTGCCACCAAACTAGATTCATGAGTACAGCTCATTTTCTCTCCACAATTTTCCTCCTGACAACTCTAAGTCCAGACACATTAAAGGTCACTCTGACTTACATTTGGAAATTATATAGTGCTCCAAAAGATTAACTAAACACCAATGCCAAAGGAATCTTAAGCGAAAAAAAAACATTAACAAGACAATTTTGCTTTCACAAAAATTCACACTTTTAAAGTCTAGAAATAAGTTTTAAATTATTAATTCTATTGGTTGGACTTTATTAATGGGCTTCATTAAGACTCAACTATCAGTATTTTTCTCGCCCTCTAGTCTGCTTACCCTCGTGAGATTGTTTATGAAACTATGGACATTCCTAGGGTACGTATCAACTTTCTCTACCTAAACTATTTCTTTTGTGATTCATTTTCTCCTTCTTTATAACATAGTGGGTATTAATATAGTGACTGTAATTGTGCATTGTTATATACCAACAATGCATATAAACAAACATCCCCAAACGCAGCCTTCTGATGGTGTGAAGTCATCATAACTGGAATTTCAAAAGCAAATAGAAGTAGGCACTTGGACATCTGTGCCAGTTTTTCTTATTTTTCCTGCCTTTTCCTTATGGATGAAAGAATTATCTTTATTGAAGATGGAAGGCTTTGTTGATACTGGCTCCCTTAGTACTGATCTGGGTAGATAAATTTCATGTTAACTTGTTTTGAGTGATATTGAGGCCACCTGGGCATCAGCTGTCACGAATCCCTGTGCTCTTGATTAAACAGCAGGCAGCTATCAAAATAGAAGAGAGAAAAAACAGAGCTATCAGGCTTAATACTGGCACACATTAGAGAGCTAAAGTACTCTTTCAGGCCTATTAATGTTACCATTACCTTTAGTCAGGTTGACCAGGAGGATAGGACATAATGGGTCCTTTGTAGGATCCTGAATCAACATTCCAAACAATTCTAGCACTGTTCACAGGTTAGAGTCATGCCTCCTTGACCCTTCTCCTCACTCTTCTCAAAGAAACCACTACGCTTTTCACCTCCCAAGAGCATTACATCAATCGGTACATTCCACTCCGTATGACAGCTAGTTCAGTGACACCATGAAATTCTCTCCTTAATAGCTCATGTATAGAAACAGCTGTTGGAAAGACTTTTTCACCTTGTTCATCCTGGTTCTTAATATAAGCAGATTTGAGTTTTTGATTTTGTACATTCTTGGAGATATATTTTTCTTTTGTTTAAAGTCTGCTTTTTTTCCCCATAAAAGAAGTGAATGTCCATTATTGTGATGAAGTTGATTATTGTTGATTGCCTTTGAGTTGAACACGACTCATAGCGACTCTATGAACAAAAGATGTGAAGCCTTTCTATAACTATTGACATTTATCAAAGTTCATAGAGTTTCCAGAGGTGTGTTATTTAGAACGTGGATACCACTCCTGCTTCCAATATTGTGATGAAGGACAAAAAGAAAGGATTTGCTTTTGACAATCATTATAATCACTTTCATGTCAGCATTACAAATGGCATAGTTACATGTGACCCAATGGTAATATGCACAGAAGGAATTTAAGCTCCATCGTGATGTGCTACCCAAGCTGGTTTGCATCTGTATCCACAGATTGCCTAGTGTTCTCTGTGTCCAGAGAAGCTCTCTCTACTCTGTTCCATCTTCTGTCCTAGCTCCATCTTCTCTTTCTTCTTATTACTTGCAAGTTCCTTGCGTATTTTTAAAATCACAAGGAAAATATTAAATGAGGTAATTTATTTTACTTTCTAAGAGTAATAGGAAGATAATAGAAGCAGCTGTTACTGTTGTTGTTGTTAAATGCCATCAAATCCAGTACAACTCATAGCAATCATATGAACAACAAATCTAAAGCCTGTCCTATCCTGCCCCATAGCTAATAACTATGTATCCCAGATACATTTGAGATCGTTGTCACAAACACTGCATCAACCTATCTCATGGAAGGTCTTTCTCTTTCACAGATCTTTCCTAGTGTCCTTCTCCAAGGAATCACCTCTCCTGACAACTTGCCTAAAGTGTATAAGAGAAAACTTTATCGTCCCTGCCTTCAAGGAGCACTCTGTTTGCACCTTCTCCAAGATACATATCTATTTGTTCTTTTGGAATTTCATGGGATATCCAGCACTCTTCTTCAACACCACAACTCAAAGGTGAAAATTTTTTTTTGTAATGTTAAGATATAATTTATAGTGAAGGCTGCAATCCTTGACCCTGCTCTGCAGCAAGTGCCTCAAGTTCCCCCTAGCTTTCAGCAAAAAAGTTTGTGTTATCTGCATGATACAGGTTGTTGATGAGTTTTCCTCCAATCCTGATGCCACATTCTTCTTCATAAAATCCAGCTTCTCTAATGCTTTTCTCAGTATATAGATTCAATAGGTATGGAGGATACAGCCCTGACTCACTGTTTTTGCAATTTTAAGTCATGCAGTGTTTCCTTGCTCTGTTCTGACAACAGCTTCTATAGGTTTTATATGAGCACAATTAAGAGTCTGGAATTCTCATTATTCTCAATGTTAGCTAATATACTTTGTTGTAATCCCACAGTCAAATGCCTTTGCATAGTCAACACAAATAGACGTTCTTCTTCTGGTATTCTCTGCTTTCAGCCAAGCTCCATCTGACTTCAGTAATGACATTCCTATTGCCACAGCCCTTTCTAAGCCCATCCTGAAGTTCTGACAGGTTGATGTCTTCTAAACCCATGCTTAAATTCTGGCAGTTCTCTGTCACTTCACTGTTTTAGATGTTTTTGGATGATTTGTTGTCAGTTATCATCAAATTAGCTCCAATACCTGGTGATTCCATGTGCAATAGAAAAAACAAAACAAAAAACAACATTGTCTTTCCTGTATCATCTTTAAGAACTTTGAGGCTTGAGTCTATTTTTATGGTCACTGTGTATTTCTAACTTTTTTTTTAACCTATAGGGTTTCCACGGGTTAATAGACATAAATTGTTTGTCAGGCATTTCTTAATCCTTTTTTTTTTTAAGAAAATATCATCCTTATTTCAAAAACTTTGCTACTATCCACGTACTTACACTTGTAATCAATTGCTAGGTTATGTACAAAATCATTAGATAATCTTTTAACTCAGTCATGAAAGATACATTCAAAGGTCACAAAGTGACTTTCAATCTTTCCCAAAAGACAATAGAGGTTCTTCATCACTCCTTAATCTAAGCCCTTTGGAGTTGACATTATCTGCAAAATTAAAATAGAAAAACAAGTCTTTAATCCATCAACAAAACTGAACCTAGAATAATCTAGGTTTTGGAACACTTTTAAAGTATTCCGAAAGGCTGTTTCCTGCATGGTTTGTTTCTTCAGTCATTGTCCAGAGGACTCTGAGAAGCTGTAGGAATATACAGGCACATACTCAAAGCCGAGCTTAATCTCCAGCATTGTGGAAAAGGACTGTACACCACCAGGCAGAACCTTAAGTTCCCATATGCCACCTGGGGAGATCCTGGGGAGAGTGACCTCCCAGGGATACCTACGTTGGAACAAAAATATTTTTAGTCTAGGAACTCTGCTGAGACTTATTAACCATGGATGATATGCTGGAATTTGAAATACTGGAAGCATACCTCCAGTAAGGTCAAGAACTGTAGCCTTCAGTATGGATTGAAGCTCAGTATCAAGAAGACAACGATTCTAACCATTGGGCCAATTGGCAGCACCATATTAGATGGAGAAGAGATTGAGGTTGTTAGTAATTAGATCCACAATCAACACTCTTAACACCAGCAGTCAGGAAATCAAAAAATGAATTGCATTGGAAAAATCTGCTGTCACCTCTCCAGAGTGCTGAAGAGCAACGATTGTCAGTCTAGATTTAAAAAATCCACCTAAGCCAGGCCATTGTCTTCTTAGTTACTTGTTATACTTCAGAGAGTTGGACAATGATTAAGGATGACAGAAGAAAAATAGATGCCTTTGAGTTGTGGTGCTGGAGAAGAGTCTTAAACATACCATGGACTGCCAAGAAAACAAATTGGTCTGTCTTGGAGAGGGTGAAATCAAGTCTCTCCTTAGAGACTAGGATTTTGAACTCCATCTCACATACTTTGGGCATGTGGCCAGGAGAGATTAGTCCTTGGAGAAGGACGTCATGCTCAGAAGAGTAGACAGGAAAGGAAGACCACAGATGATATGGACAGATACAGTAACTGGAGCAATAGGAGTTGGTGTGTCTGAGTTAGTGAGACTGACTCGGGACAGGGAAGGGTTTAGAGCTGCTGTACACAGGGTTGTTATACATCACAGGTGACTCAACGGCACATAACAACAATAATATACCATCACAGATTTGGAAGCAGGAGTAGCATGTTGTTGTAGTTATGTGCCATCGAGTTGTTTGTGACTCATAGCGACCCTATGTACAACAGCCCTAAACCGTGCTCTATCCTGTGCCAATCTCATTGCCTCTGACAAACCCATCCCGAGTACCCCAGTCACTGAATCAATCCACCTCATAGAGGGTCTTCCCCTCCTGCGCCG
>NW_006399840.1:13575077-13576603 GCF_000299155.1 Elephantulus edwardii | reverse complement strand
TTGTTCCTCCTTCTTCAGCAGAGCATCTGGTGGATTTGAACTGCACACCTCTGGGATTGCAGTGCAGTTTCCTGCCACTAGGCCACCAGTGCTCGCCATCATTCCTGATTTTAAACCAAGTGTTCCGAGGTTCTGTTCTCACAACAGCCTTTTGGTCTAGGTATAGATTCTACATGACAACAATTACGTATTCTTGGATTTACATTCTCTTCAATGTGAGCCATTATTTGTTCTGATCCACACAAATACCTTTGCACAGTCAATAAAGCCCGAACATACATTCTTCTGGTATTCTCTGCTTCTAGCCAGGATCAATCTGGCATCCGCAATGACTTCCCTGGTGAGACAGCCTCTTCTAAAACCAACTTGTACTTCCAGAATTTCCCTGTCAATGTGCCATTCTAGATGCTTTTGAATGATCTTCAACAATATTTTGCTTGTATGAGATATTAATGAAATTGTCTGATAGTTTCCATATTCTGTTAGATCACCTTTCCATGGAATGGGACAAATATGGATCTCTTTCAGTTAGTCGGCCAGGTACCTGTCCTCTAAATTTTCTAGCATAAACTGGTAAGCACACACACGGCTGCATCTATTAATTCAAATGTGGTGCTCCATTGATTCCTGGGGCCATGTTTTTTGCCAATGTCTTCAATGCTGCTTAAACTTCATTTTTCATCACCATTGGCTTTTGTTCATATGGTATTTCTTGACATTTTTTCTGCGTCAACCAATTCTTTTTGGCATAACAATTCTGTGTATTTCTTCCATCTTCTTTTCATGCTTCCTGGATCATTCAAGATTGTGTCCATAGCATTTTCCAGTATTGGAGCTCAAGGCTTGAATCCATTCTTCACTTCCTTCAGCTTTAGGAATGTGAGCAAGTTCTTCCCTTTTTATTTTCTGACTCAAGCACTTTACACATTTTGTTATAATATTTTGTTTTATCCTCTGAAGCTGCCCTTTGAAATCCTCTATTGAACTCTTTCACTTTAGCATCTCTTCCTTTTTGTTTTGGCTTCTTGACATTCCAAAGCATTTTTATAGTCTCTTCTAACATTCATTTTAGTCTTCTTCCTCTTTCTTTGTAATGATCTTTCGCTTTTTTCATGGAAATATTATTTCTATATTTTACTTCATACCCAACCACCAATTTTCTTTGTGATTGTAGCAAGACACTTACCACATTTGTTGTGTTCTTGATTGTACCTTGCATTTGTAGAACAAAATTTAATTGCACCTTAAAAGACTTTGCATGCTTAACTTTGGCTCACAAAAAGCACAGAAACAAGCCTGGGACCAGTTGTATTTTGAGATCATCCATAGCTAGTATTTAACTTTACTCAGACACACGCAGATTAACAGAAAGGGCAACCTAGGTAGAACTATCAAGTATGGAAATACAAAGGAGGAAGAACAGTTGTAAGCAGACCCTAGTGATTGGTGCATGGAATGTGAGAGCCATGAATGTAGGAAAATTAGAAATTGTTAAGAAAGAAATGGAACGCATAAATATTGACATA
>NW_006399840.1:13553478-13569917 GCF_000299155.1 Elephantulus edwardii | reverse complement strand
CCTCCTCAGTTTCAGCGAGCAAGGTTGTGTCATCTGCATAACGCAGATTGTTGATAGATCGTCCACCAATCCTAACGCCACGCCTCTCCTCATAGAGCCCCGCCTCTCAGATAATCTGCTCTGCATACAGGTTGAAAAAGTGTGGAGACAGGACACATCCCTTTGTGGGAGCAGCATACACTTCCTAAATAATATGCCTCCAGAGACTCTATGAACTTTGATAAATGCCGATGGTTGTAGAGGGGCTTCAGGCCATTTGTTCATGGGGTTGCTATGAGTTATGCTCAAACAACAACAAAAACAACTTTCCAGCATTACAACAACATGCAAGCTTTCACAGAATAACATACTGACACATGAACTGGAAATGGAAAAGACAGTATAAAACAAATAGGTTAACTCCATTTTAACTGTAGCCAAGGGATTCTCAACCTGGGAAATCCAACATGAGTTTCAAAGAGTAAAAAGAAAGTCAGAACTAACACTGAACTGACACCTAGATGTGTTATGTACCATTAAGTTAGAACTAAATTGTAGCTGACCATCTAACAGATCTTTAGAGATAGTAAATCACATGGGAGGATTTTGTCCATCCTTCTTCCACAGAGCAACTGGTGGATTTGAACCACATACATGCCTTTGGGGTTATAACACAGCTTCTTACCACTATGCTACCAGAGCTCTTAGATAGTATACACTAAAATCATGCTCTTCAGTTGTGCTGTTCATTCCCAGAAAGTATTTTCCAGAACTCTCAAACACATCATTTGGAAATATCTTTCTTAAAATTGAAGCTTGTCAGATACTAAGACCATATTACTTCTTAGCCAGGCTTCTTTTCTAGGATATAATTATATTGCCTCCTTTCAGGCTGGCACTCCTATCTCCTTTGCAAAGAAGACTGACTGACCCCAAAGAGGTAAACCTTGTATACACTTTTAACAGTGCCTTCTTTGATGTTTGAAATAGTTATAAATTGTTGTTGTTGTTGTTACGTACCATCAAGTAGCCTCTAAATCATAGCCACTTCATTCATAGTAGTTCTAAACCCTGCTCTGTAACAGTAGCAGTGAATGGGGTATGTTGGTATATATTCATAAAGAAATTGGCTAGTCTTGCCATTAAATTAAGTAGATTCATCAGCAAAAATTGAGAATGTCACTTTCAATCTACATGCAGAACAAATTATCTGGGAGGCTGGGCTCTATGAGGAGAAGTGTGGCATCAGGATTAGTTGAAGACCCATCAACAATCTGTGTTATGCAGTTGACACAACCCTGCTCGCTGAAACTGAGGAAGACCTGAAGCGCTGGCTGCAGAGGGTCAAGGACTGCAGCCTCCAATATGGATTGAGGCTCAGTGTCAAGAAGACAAAGATTCTCACCACTGGGCCAATTGGCAGCATCAGGATGGATAAGGGAGAGATTGAGATTGTGCACAGCTTTAGTTTGCTTGGCTCTACAGTCAACACTCTTGGCACCCCATCCAGGAAATTAAAAGACATATTGCAATGGGGGGAAATCTGCTGTTAGGGACCTCTCCAAAGTATTGAAGAGCAATGGTGTTACTCTGGAGAGTGTCTGATACAAGCCATGGTCTTTGCAATCACTTGTTATGCATCAGATAGTTGGACATGACTAAGGAGGATAGAAGAAGAATTGATGCCTTTGAACTGTGGCGCTGGAGAAGAGTATTGAACGTACCATGGACTGCTAAGAAAAAGGTTCATCGTGGAGAGGGTTAAACCAGGCTCCTCCTTGGAGGCAAGGATTCTGAGGCTTCATCTGATATACTTTGGACATGTTGCAAGGAGGGACCAGTTCTTGGAGAGGGGCATAATCCTTGGGAGGCTGGAGGAACAGCACAGGAGGGGAAGACACTCTATGAGGTGGATTGATTCAGTGACTGGGGTAATTGGAGTGAGTGTGTCTGAGACAGTGAGATTGGCACAGGACAGAGCAGGGTTTAGGGCTGTTGTACATAGTGTTGGTATGAGTCACAAGCAACTCAATGGCACATAACAATACAACACCAACAGCATAGAAGAAGCAGAGCACACAGGGCAAAAATTCCTACAAAACTCAGACTGAGAGCTATAAGCAGAGCATCAGCAAAACAACATGCTCAATGTAAGACAGAGCTGAACTTGGGACCACTACCCCATCGAACCAGAGCTAGGAGCCTTTGCTTAAGTGTGTTGGAAGACTAAGAGGGAGAGCCATACATAGTTGGCAGTACTCAGAGCTTTGTAACTCTAGTCTGAAGCTGCAAGGGTGAAGGCTAAGGTAGGTGCCGATGAGCACATATTGGAAGTTATCTTGACTGACAGTTTTTATCTGTATGCCAATCAGAATTATACTTTTGACTTTCTTAATATGGTTCCATGTGGTCTATGACTTATTGCAATGGATTTTGGATCCAGTAGAACAGGAAGACTGATGTTGGGATGAATAGTAAGAGATTCAGGAGTCTGCGGGGACATGTTTGACCTCATGGGAACTTGTTTTCTGTTGTGGGTGTTTTTGTTGAGGAAAGTTCCCCTTTGTGGAATTTGTAGAGTTCAGAAATTGCCATCTCCACACAGCCTTGCTTTTTTTATAGTTGGTACAAGAAACAAGATTTTTTGCAGTGACTCCAGACTCATGGAAGTGTGGGGTTTTGTAAAAGTGAGCAGTTAGGGGTTTGAGAAGTAAGTTAAAATGGTTAATTATACTCCCACTACTAAGGAATTCTGGTGGCCTATTGGAAGAAGCTGCACTGTAATCCCAAAAGCACAAAGTTTGAATCCACCAGCTGCTCCAGAAGAAGGATGGATGATTTCCTCCTTTGTGATTTACTGCCTCTGAAAACTTGATGTAGAGTCAGCTCGACGTCAGTTCAAACTCAACAGCCCACAACACTAACTGGATGGCAATAACTTTTGATTTCATGTGACCTCATTGTACAATGTGTAAATTAGCAAATTGAGGTTGATAATAGGAATCAAATATGAAAGAAAATATATTTTGTAATTACATGTTCACTTCATAAGCACCGTCATGTGTTTGGTTTCTTAATATTGAGCCGTTTTACAATGGTTGAGTGCTGTATTGGTCTGAAAATGCCTTGCAGACTAGATATCTGATTTGTATTTTATTTGTTGCTAGCTCCTCCATATGGGATATGCAAGCATGTGTTTTTAACTTGAGTTACCTCATCAGAAAGCAGATGTAAAATCCTGAAATTCCCTAGGTTCCACTTCCTCTGTCAATGTGTGTGTGTGTGTGTGTGTGTGTGTGTGTGTGTGTGTGTGTGTGCAGAGACACAAACAGGTTGATTCATTATTTTTATCTTTGTGAATCAATGGGTAGTTGATATGTTGGGAAGAGCCAGAAAGTAAATCCATTCTAAACTTTTTCCTCCCAGGCAAATTTTTCAAAAGTTGTGGTTTCTCTGCTGACTGTGCATGTCTTTTTATCATGCATGTGGGTTTTCAGTATCAAGTAATTTCATAAGGAAGTCAGAATTTATTTTCTATTAATAAGCCTCCCTACAATTACCCCTTTGTCCACAACCATGTGAATTCCT
Source organism: Elephantulus edwardii (assembly GCF_000299155.1). Taxonomy (NCBI): domain Eukaryota; kingdom Metazoa; phylum Chordata; class Mammalia; order Macroscelidea; family Macroscelididae; genus Elephantulus; species Elephantulus edwardii. The sequence continues at coordinate 13,566,350 of NW_006399840.1, read as the reverse complement.
CTGAGTGCAAACTTCTATTTAAACATGAATCAACCCTCTCCAATAGTTTCCTGAGGCTGTTCCTACTCCTTGCTGTGTTTTCTAGTTTGCCTTTCCCCCCCCTTATGCTAAGTATCTACCTACTTACTGAGTAATCTGTAGAGAGATGTCCCCTCTAGCAATATACATATTTCATTTCAAGTTGGTTTATAAACCAAGAATAACATCTATGTTTCCAATGCCAAGTCCTTGGGTGTTGAAGTGGTTTATATTCAGCCAACCTGAAGCCTATTACCTGAAACCAGCAGCAAGGCTGTGAGAGAAAGGACTGATCTTTGGCCTCCATAAACATGGTTACTGTCATGTACCATTGAATCAGAACAGATCCATAGCTAACCTTCCAGCAAGTTTTCAGAGGCAGTAATAGTTCATAGGCACCGTCTATGACTCGACAGCACCTAACAACAGCATGGCAGGAGATTGCTCCTCATTTGCCTCCATAAACATTACAGAATGTCATTGCCATTAAGTCAGAATAATAGACTTGTAGCTGGCTCTCAATTGGGTTTCTGAGGCAGTACATTGCAAAATCACATGAGAAGGGATTGCCCATCTTTCTACTGAGGAACCACTAGTGGAATAAAGTGCTAAACACGTATAGACTTTGAGTTAGCAGTGCAACTCTCTGCAGACTACAACACAAGAGTTTTATAAAATTACATTACAGTCCTGCAGAACAGTTTTATTCTCTAGAACACCAGATTCCTGGGAGTAGAAACGGACTCAATAAATACGGCTTGTTGTTTTTTTCCAATGTCTAGTAAAGATTGTCAGTTTTAACACTTACAAATTAGATTATATCTTTTCATTAATTCTAGTGGAATTTTCCTTAAATAAAATGCAATTTTTTTCTAAAAGAAACATTTGTCATGAGTGTCAGACTGGAAATTTTCTCCATAACGTTGTCAACAGATACTTATTTTTTTTTTAAAAAAAAAAGATATCCAGCTCTGTCTTCCAAGGCATCTCTGGTTTGTCTTGAACCTCAGACCTTTCTGTTAGCTGATGAAGGTGTAACTTTTGTCACAACCCAGAGATTCTACGCTGTTCTGATTAAAATAATCAGTGTGAATTGTTACTGTTCTACTTTTTTACTTCCTTCAGGAATTTTCCATTTGTCCTAACCAATAGAGCAAAATAGACAAATTCTTTTTGTCCTTTATTCTGGGAGGAAAAATTGGAGAATTAACATAAAACAACAACTCTGATGCTTACTACAAGCATGACTCTAAGAAGTTTAGGCAATATCATTGTAGATAATGCCACTTTTTATTAGACATTTATTGGATGTTGCTCCAGGTTATTCAGAGAGTTCCACCACATATAACACTGTGGGAGGCAGAAATTTTCGCAGAACAACTGGCCAGCAAAACTCTCAAAATATTTACATTTTGGTTAATATTCAGAGTATCATTACATATTTTCTTTCTTTTTTTTCTTAAATAAATGCAATGTTCCCTGACTTAGATAAATATATTCACAATCATTATAAAAAGTTCAGCATATACAGAAAAGAAACATTACTTGTAGTCTACCCATCCATGTATAAACATTAAAAGGTGCTGCCTTTTGTCCATCTAGATTTATACTATCTATGAACAGATACAAATATCCATCAATTTCTACTATAATCTACCTCTAACCAGTATACTATTTCCATACTTTTTAATTACATGTTTTTACTAAACAATGCACTATGTATTTGATTCTTTATTTCAATTGGTTACTCAAGCTCTCAACTCAATATCATTGAGTTGGAACTAACTTATAGGTGACCCTCTAGCAAATTTTCCGAGCTTGTAAACAATTTGAGGAAAGGTTGCCCATCTTTGTTCCATAGAGCCACTGGTAGATTCAAATTTCCAAAGTAGTTACACTTTTGATTAGTGGCAGAACTGACTCTAGTATATAACTATTTCATGATTAACAAATCATTTATTAATATTTGAGTGATTTACAATTCTCATGCTTTTAAACTTGCTGAAAACATTGGAGATAACACTGAACAACCCAGGTATATATATATATATATTAGCTGAATCAGAGCTTCAAAACTTATTTTGGAGAATAGTATTGAACATACCTTGGTCTATCAATTGAACTAACAGATCTCTCTTGGAGAGGGTGAAATCAAGCTGTTCTTTGGAAGCAAGTAGTTTGAAGCTCTGTCTCACATACTTTGGGTATGTCCCCAGGAAGGACCAGTCCTTGGAGAAGGACATCATCCCTGGAAGGGTGGAGGGGCATCAGAGGAGAGGAAGACCCAGTTGAGACAAATTGACACAGTAACTAGGGCAATGAGTGTAAACGTGTTAGTGATAATGAGATTGACCTGGGATAGAGAAGGTTTTAGAACTATTGAAATAACTAAAATCTTTGGTTTTGTCATATAATTCAATTGAATAATTTTATAACAAAGGAAAGTATTTTTATTTTAAAAAATGCATTTGATACATTCAAAGTTATTTTTTATGTTCTTCATTAAATTATTACTATAATATTTATGTATGAGGTGACCCTTTATTAGAATAATTTGAGTCATGTACATTTATGCAGGACTTGACAACTTTCTGAACATTTTCCCCATAACTAGTTATTTGATCTTTGTGACATTACAGAGAGGTCAGTGTTAATTCCTAGGCTTGCAAATACCTTCCTCAAGGGCCCAGTCATCATAATATTATAGAATCAGGGTGAGCACTCAATGATGGTACTTTCAGTTGCTTCATATATATATGAAAGTTGCCAATGTATAGGAAAAGCTGAAGAAAAATTGATGTCTTTAAATTGTGATGTTGGTGACGAATATTGAATTAAACATAGATCTCCAGAGAATAAACAAGTCTGTCTTGAAAGAAATGCTGCCAGAGTGGTGCTTACTTGGAAGCAAGAATGGCAAGTAGCTGGATTATTTCCTAAATGTGGTTGCCAAGAAAGTGTCTCCCGTGCATTCTTTAACTTTGAATTCTTCTTCCTAGAAGTTAGAATAGCAAAACAGGAATCTAGGCTTTTCTATGCATCAAAGAAAGATATTTGTTAGGGAAAAATTTTTGCAAAGGGAGACATGGAGGTATAAGATGTGCTAACCCATAACTCACTGAACAAAGAAAGAAATGGTTCTTTTAAAGGCTATGGAAGGTGGAAAAGGATACTGTGTTTACATGTTTATTCATGGGAAGGATGGGCTTTTAAGAGTTAACCTATCAAGGAGCTCTGGTGGCGTAATGGCAAGAAGCTGCACTGCAATCTCAGAGGTGCATGATTTGAATCCACCAGATGCTCTGCTGGAGAAGGAGGAACAATCACCTCCTGTACCAGTCAGATCCAATTTGACAGTACACACACAAATAATAATAATTTTTAAAAAGTAAAAAAAAAGAGACTATCAAAAGAAAAACATCGCCATGTTTATTCATGAAAGTAAGAAGGGATCATCTGGGCTTGGCCTATGTGGGAGGGATTAGGATAATTAAGAACTACTACAGTTGTTCTTTCAATATGGCTGCCACAAGAAGTACTTTCTGGATCTTGTTGCAGCATACACAGATGATTAAGATGACTGAGCACATGCATGATTCAACAAATTTCAGAAATATATATATATATATATATATATATATAGCTTTAAAGAAGGCTGTCTCCATATAAGACACGAAGCATGCCCTTTGTCGACTTCTCCCTAGGACGTGTAGTGGTTACTTGCACTGTACCTAAAGGCTACTGTTGTAGTTATGTATCATCGAGTTGTCTGAGACTCATGGATTCCCTATGTACATTAACTCTGAACTCTACTGTATCCTGAGCCAATCTCATCATCTCTGTCAGACTTAATCCCATTTCTCTAGTCACTGAGTTAATCCATCTCATCCTGGGTCTTCCTCTCCTGTGCTGTTCCTCCACCCTTCTAAGCATGATGTCCTTCTCAAGGGACTGGTCCCTCCTGGCCATGTGCCCAAAGTATGTGAAATGGAGTTTCAAAATCCTTGCCTTCAAGGAGCTGATAGCTTAGTTTTGCACCCTCCAGGACAGATATCTTTGTTCTCCTGAGAGTCTGCACTAAGTTCAATATTATTCTTCAGCACCACAATTCAAGGGCATCTTCTATCATCCTTAGTTATTGTTCAGATGTCTGATGCATAGAAAGTAATTGTGAAAACCAGGTGCACATTAATCTGCAGACTGACATCTGAATGTCTCCAGGGCAGCATCTGTTTGCTAAAATGCATCAATTGGTATTTGATCAATTCCTGGGCCCTTGGTTTTTGCCAATTTATTCAGAGCAACTTGAACTTCCTCCTTCATCACCATTGCCTCTTGATCATAAGCTGTTTCATGAAATTCTTCTGTGTCAGCCAATTCTTTTTGGTATAGTGATTCTGTGTACTCCTTCCATCTTCTTTTGATGCTTTCTAGATCATTCAACAGTCTATCCTCAGCGTTCTTAAGTATTGCAACTTTAGGATTAGACTTGTTCTTTAGTTTCTCAGCTTAAGAAATGCCAAGCGAGCTCATCACTTTTGATTTTATGACTTCAGCTCTTTGCACATTTAATTATAATACTTTGGTTTGTCTTTGAAATCTTCTGTCCAGCTCCTAACTTCTTGATTTCTTTGTTTTGTTTCCTTGGTGTTCTAGTGCAATATTCGGAGTCTCTTCTGACATCTATCTTAGTCTTTTCTTCCTCCTTTGTCTTTATAATGACTTATTTTGCATTCATGAATGCTATTCTTGATAACCTCCCATAGGCCATCTGATCATTGCTCATTAGTGTTAATGGTCTCAAATCTGTTCCTGAGATGGTCTTTAAATTCTGGTTGGGCAGTCTTGAGGTCACACTTTGGTTCTTGTGGATTTTCTTTGATTTTCTTAAGCTTCAAATTGAACTTGCATATGAGTAGTTGATGGCCTCTTCCACAATCAGCACCTGACCTACCTTTCACAGCTGATATTGAGCTTCTCCACCAATTTCTTCTGCTGAAGTAGTCAATCTGATTCCTGTGTAGACTATCAAGTGAAGTCGATGTGTATAGTTGCCATTTATGTTTCTTATAAATAAATTTGCAATGAATATGGTATATATCTAGACATTAGATACACCTGTAGATCTATCATTCTATCTCCAACCTCATTTCTGTCACAAAGTCCATGATTTCCAACTACTGAGCCTTCTTCCCTATTTCCAACTTTTGCATTTCAGTCACTCATTATTATCAAGGTATTTTGACTGCATGTTTGATCAATTTCCGACTGCAAAAGTTGGTAGAAGTCATTCATTTTCTCTTCTTTGGCCCTGGTTTGTTGTGTACATATTTAAATTATAGTGGTATATACAGGTCTTCATTGTATGTGTATGGATATTATTCTATCTCTCACAACATTGTATTTTAAAATGGATCTAGAAATGGTATTTTTAACTATGAAAGTGACCCCATTTCCCCCTCACCTTTTAATTTCTAACATAGTAGATCATATGATTATCTGATTCAGAATGTCCCATGCCAACCCATTTCCTTTTGTCAATGCCTAGTTTGTCAATATTTATGCATTTCAATTGTTCCTTATCAATCTTCGTTTTTCCTACATTCATCCTTCTCACATTCTCTGTTCCAGTCAGTCATGCTTGCTTTCAACTTCCTTCTTCTTCGTGATTTCAAGTTAGAAATTTCTGCCTCTGGTACCACATCTGCTAGTCTACCCTTGTTGTTGTTGTTATGTGCCGTCGTTTGCAACTCATAGCAACCCTATTCTAAGTATGCTCTATTGTACACTGGGTTTTCTGAGGCCTATTATTTCTGGAATACATGGCTAATCCTTGCCCCTAGTCTGTCTTAATTAGGATACTTGACTTTATAGCAATATTTGTTAGACAAGAATTTTTCCCAAAAGAACAGTTGAGAGACCTTACCCATTATTCACCCCCTTAGGTGGCTCCAACAGCCACCCCCTTAGGTGCATATGTCTTGTTCCCACCACTTCCTGTGCTTTGATAACATCCAGCTTAGGTCCCTCTCCTTTCCTCTCCAGCACCTCTGACCCCCTATCCCTAGCCAATCCTGGTTTGATAGCTCAGCCCTCTACCTATCTCTGTCTGCTCACTTCCTCTCCATTTCCCTGCGATGTTAGTGTTTCTGTGTGGTGCGAGTGGGATGTCATCCTGACAAGATCTTCTCTCCTTAAGTCTATTATCCTTCTTCCTTTTTCTCAGAAATGACATGAAACAAGGGACACCAATGTAAGCAGTATTTCTTATGCCTGCTGTCACTGGTCTGCAGAGTGACATGGTCAGGATCCTCAACTCTCTTCTGTACTCTCTGAAACGACTTCACTCTTGACTAGGTGTCTTGATAAGATCTTGTAAATTGGTGATTTTTGTTTGTTTGTTTTTGTTTTTGTTCAAATGCTACAGATGGAAGGGCTCAAAGCTGAGGCAAGCAAGGAAGCAAATGATAGTGTGATGGCAGAGAGTGAGGGATAGATGCTTCCCTGTCCAAAAGGAATTGAAATCTGTTAACAGAGTTAAAAGCAGAGTCATTACAAGGGAACATTTGGAAATGCTTATCCTACCATTGGATCTTCAAATCCCTGCACTAACCAAATGTTGGGTTTTTTTGACATGAATCCTTTCAAAGAAAAACAATTCACCATATCATATAAGGAGTAAAAGAAGAGAAATTAAGAAAGTCTATGATTCATGCCCCAGGAATTGATAGAATACCAACTGATCTTTTTCAGCAGACAGATGCATTTCTGGATGCACTCACTAGGTTATACCAAGAAATCTGGAGGACAGCTACATGGCTGATTGACTGGAAAAGATCTATATTTCTCCCCATTCTAAAAAAAACACGTAGATTTGACAGAGCGTGAAAAGTATTTAACAGTGTCACTAATATCACATGCACACAACATCCTACTGAAGATGATTAAAAAATGACTGGAAAGGTATATCGAGAGAATCATAAAAAATACAAGTAGAGTTTTGAAGAAATCATGGCACTAGGAACATCATTGCCAATGTCAGGTAGATCTTGGCTGGAAGCAGGGAGTACCAGAGAAATGTCTTTCTGAGTTTCATTGACTATGCAGAGGCATTTAACTGTATTGATCACAAAAAATTTGTGGCTATCATTGAGAAAAAATAGGAATCCCAGAATACTTGACTGTGCTCATGCAAAACCTATATGTTGGTCAGAAAGTAATTGTTAAAACGGAGAAAGGAAACACTGCATCGTTCAAAATTAAGAAGAGTATTTCAGGTATGCATCCTGTCTCCATACCTTTTCATTTTATTTGCAGAAAAGATCATTCTGGAGGCTGGACTTTGAGAGAATGAATGTGGTATCAAGATTTCAGGAAGACTCATCAACAATTTACATTATGAAGATGACACAACCTTACTCTTCAAAATTGAGGAGGACCTGATGTGTGTGCTGCAAAATGTCAAGGACTGCAATCTTTAATATGGATTGAAACTCAACATCAAGAAAAGAAAATTCTCACCACTGGGTCAATTGGTAGAACCACGATAGATGGAGAAGAGTTTAACTTTGTTAACAATTTCACCTTACTCAATTCCACAATCAACACTGTTGATACCAGCAGTCAAGAAATCCAAAGACCAACTGCATTAGGAAAATCTCCTATCAACTCTCTAAGGGACCTATTCAGAGTGCTAAAAAATAATGATGTAACTCTAGAAACTAAGGTACACCTGATCCAGGCCATAGTTTTTGCAATTGCTTGTTACACATTAGAAAGCTGGACAATACTGTTGGTGGGAGAGTAAAATGGTGCAACCACTATGGAAGGGAGTATGGCACTTTCTAAAAAAGTTGGAAATAGAAATATCATTTGACCCAGCAATTCCGCTACTGGGAATATACCCTAAAGAAACTATAACTGCCACCCAAGCAGATGTATGCACACCCATATTTATTCCGGCTTTGTTCACAATGGCAAAGAGTTGGAAACAACCTAAGTGCCCATCAACAAACAAATGGATAGAGAAGCTCTGGTATACTCACACAATGGAGTACTAAGCTGCATTGAAAAACAAAGAACTCATGAAATATACAAAATGGTAGACCCTGGAGAACATTATGCTGAGTGAAATATCTCAGTCACAAAAGGACAAATACTGCATAGTGCCACTGTTGTACAACGTGACTGACATTGGGTTTGGGGGGAGACTATGAAAGGGGGAATAAATAATGTATACTGCATTGAAAGAGATGAGGGAGAGAACTGTTTAAAAGCATGACAAGAGTTGAGAATGAAGGCTGCATAGTGTAGTGGACTGGCGGGGTGGGATTGTATAACAATGAAAGAATTTTTCTTTTACTTTTCAAAGAGAAGAGTGAACTTGGGGGAGGGGTGGGCAGGGAGAAAAATGCAACAAGGAATGAATGGAAATCCAAAGTCTCTGTAAACGTTCATTAAAATAAATAATTTAAAAAAATTTTTTTTAAAAAAGAAAGCTGGACAATGACTAAGGATGACAGAAGAATAATCGATGCCTTTGACTTATGGTGTTAGAGAAGAGTATTGAATATACTATGGATTTCCTAGAGAACAAACAGTTCTGACCTAGAGCGAGTGAAATTGAACAGGTCATAAAATAACTTCCAACTAAAAAATAACCTGAGACAGATGGTTTTTCTAGTGAATTTTATCAAACAGTCAGAGAAGAGTTGTCACCAATTCTATATAAAGTATTTTTAAAAAGTAGAAAAAGATGGAATGCTTTTTCTGTACTCATTCTATGTAGCAAAAATATTCCTGATACCAAAGTCAGGTAAAGACAACACAAAAATAGAAAATTATAGACCAAATTCTCTCATGAACATAGATACAAACATCTACAAGAAAATCCTGACCAAGATAATTTAACAGTATCCCCTCCCCACCCCAAAAAAAATTCACCATGACAAAGTAAGATTCATAACAGGTATGGAAAGATGGTTCAACATAAGAAAAACAATGTAATTCATGACACCAACAAAGCAAAGAACAAGAACTACATGATCGAGCGAACAGCTGGAGAGCTGGAATTTGAACCACACGCAGGACAGCTGAGGCCCAGCCAAAAGACACCAGCCAAGCCACTGTGGAACCCACCCACCAGGAGCAAGTAGGGAGCAACCACCCACCACCTTGTGACTCCAGAGAGCGACTGACTGCCCCCAGCCTCCACAAGACCCCAGAGGAACAACCACCTGCTGGCTACCACATAACCCCAGAGGAACAACCACTGGTCACCGAGTGCCCCACCGCACATTCTACCACTGCATAAACCCCTAGTGGTGCCCAAGCCCTGTGCCCTGCCTCCCAGTGGTAGTGTCCCAGCCCCGTGCTCCCCCCACACACCCCAGCCCCGTGATTCCTTCCCCACCCTGCCCTGCGGATCCACAACCATGCACCTCCACCACAGCCTTGTGATCCCAGTGGTGTCCAAGGGCCACTAGAAAGTCCTTCACACTGCACAGAGACCAATCAACTCAAAGATCCATGGACAGTAGGATTTTAAATCAGAACTTTTGCTGCATCAGTTCCTTTTGGAGTTACAGGACCACAAAGCCATGCTACGGATCCAGACATTCCCCAGAGCCACCAGCAGAGCTACTGTGGGACTAATATAGCAGGAGAAAGGCTGGTAGGATTATGACTGGGTTTCCTGGGGCACTGCCAATTACCTGGGAGAGCACCCAAGGGAGTGCCCACTGGTGGGGAATTTGGCTGAGCTCTCTTGGGCCACGCTGACTGCCCAGGAACAAGCCAGCCAGTGGTAATCTGTCTGAAAATTTGTGGACTCTGTAGACCAGCCAGAGGCTAGTGGGTCCTGGGAATTTGACTCTGACTTTTTGGGTACCCTTGGACCGAGGACCCTGCTTAGACAGGGGCTGCTGTGTGAGGGCACCTGCATAAGTTCTATTGGACAGGGGCCACTGAGTGAAAACCGCTGGGTGGGAAATGGACAGAGGAAATTTGAGTAGGGACCCCAATCGTGAGTACACCCAGACAGCTGAGGTCTTAGTGAGGTCCCCCAAGTGTTTGACCTGCCCTTGCGATCACCTCAACCCTGTACCTGCCTCACCCCATTTGGCTCCACATTGGTGCCTACACGTCTGGTCAATCAACTTGTCTTTAATCAGGAACAGCTTGATCTGTCTTACAAACAAGAGGTTGCTTTCACAGGCTCTGAACAGACATTTCCCTGAAGTCAGAAGCTCAGAGAAACACACAGGAGGGGTAGTTACCCAACTGATCTCTAGAGCATTGTCGTCAGATCTAGAACATATCAATGTCTCAAAGAATGCAAGTTATCCCACATAATACACAAGAGCAAAGCAAGATGTCACCCCCAAAGAGTGACACAGTATCAGTGGGTTTCCTGAAGCTAGAAAGTCTGATGGGACTTTCTGACACAGAATTTAAAAGATGAATGACTGAATATATTCAATGGATAAAAGACAAACTTGATGAATTAGAGGATACTACAAGCAAAAAACAGGAGGATCTCAAAAAAACAACACAGAACAATGCACAGAAAACAAATGAGGCATTAGTGGCACTGGAAAAACAAGAAATCACTACCCAAAATATAAGGTCCAATGTTTCAGAGGCTGTCAACATGATGGAGGGACACATGAGCAAAGTTGAAGAGATGGAACACAGAATCAGTGAAATTGAAGACAGAATCATCCCCACTGATCTGCTAGAGCAAAAAGCAGACTCAAAAAAGCAGGAAAAAGAAGGAAACTTAGGAATAATGTGGGATACCATCAGGAGAAATAACATGCACATCATTGGAATCCCAGAAAAGGAAAAAACAAGTAAAGGTACTGAAAAGGTTGTGGAAGAATTACTAGAGGAAAACTTCCCAAGCATAATGAAGAATGACAGAATATATATTCAAGAAGCTCAGTGAACACTATATAGACTAGACCCCAAAAGAGAAAAATCAAGGCATATCATAGTTGAATTTGCCAGAACCAGATATTAGGAGAGCAGTCTGGTTTCAGGTTCACCAGGACAGATTTGTTTGTTCTCCTGGCACAAAAGAAAAGAAGACACAAATAATCTGAATATGAGATGAATCAGGCAACATTACAACAGAACCAACTAAAATAAAAAAAGCTTATATTAGAGTATTATGAAAAACTATATTCAAACAAATATGGAAACCTAAAGGAAATGGACAAATACTTAGAAATGCACAATCTACCTAAACTTACACAAACCGAAATTTAACATCTGAACAGACACATTACAAAAGAAGAAATTAAAAGGTAACTTCCAAACAAAAAAAGCCCTGGCCCAGATGGTTTTATGAGTAAATTTTATGAAATATTCAGAGAAGAACTGTTACCAATTCTACATAAATTATTTCAGAAAATAGAAAGAGATGGAATTCTCCCAGACTCATTCTATGAAGCAAACTTATCCTTGATACCAAAGTCAGGAAAGGACACCACCAAAATAGAAAACTATAGGCCAATATCTCTCATGAACATAGATGCAAAAATCCTGAATAAAATACAGATCAATATAATTCAATAATACATCAAAGAAATAATTCACCATGGCCAAGTGGGATTCATAACAAGGATGCAAGGATGATTCAACATAAGGGAAACGATTAATGTAATTCATCACATTAACAAAGCAAAGAACAAGAACCACAGCATCCTATCAACTGATGCAGAAAAGGCCTTTGACAAAATCCAACACCTTTCCTGAGTAAAATACTTAACAAAATAGGATTAGAGGGGAATTTCTTCAACATAGTAAAAAGTATTTATGCAAACCTGAGAGCCAACATTGTTCTCAATGGAGAAAAGGCATTCCCCTTAAGAATAGGAACTGGGCAAGAATGCCTACTGTCACCTCTCTTATTCAATATTGTATTGGAAGTCTTAGCATTAGCAATAAGACAAGAGAAGGAAATAAAAGGTATCCAAATTGGCAAAGAGGAGGTAAAATTATCTCTCTATGCAGATGACATGCTAGTATACCTAGAAAACCCTAAAGACTCAGCAAGAAGACTATTGGACATGGTGGGCCAATTCAGCAAAATAGCAGGATACAAGATCAACATACAAAAATCAGCTGGATTTCTCTACAGTGAGAAAGAGAATACAGAGCTGGAACTAAGAAAAAGAATACAGTTCACAATAGCTAATCACAAGATTAAACACTTGGGAGTAAATGAATTTTTTTTTTCACTTGGAAGTAAATTTAACCAGTAGTACAAAGGATCTATTCAAAGAAAATTACAAAACATTGCTACAAGAAACAAAAAGAAACCTGGAGAAGTGGAAGAATATTTCTTGCTCATGGATAGGAAGGCACAATATTGTGAAAATGGCAATAGCACCAAAAGCAATTTACACGTTTAATGCAATCCCAATACTAATACCAATCCCATTCTTCAAGGAGATGGAAAAGTCAATCTCCAGTTTCATTTGGAATGGAAAGATGCCCCGAATAATAAAAGCAGGCCTTAAAAATAGAAGAAAGGTTGGAGGTATCGCACTCCCTGATTTCAAATCCTATTACACAGTCATGGTGCTTAAGACAGCATGGTACTGGTACAATGAGAGAGACATAAATCGATGGAATAGAATTGAGAACCTGGAGATCAGCTCATCTATCTATGGTCAAATGATTTTTGACAAACAGATAAAATCAGTTAAGTGGGGAAACAACAGCCTTTAAAAAATGGTGTTGGCAAATTTGGAAAAGTATCTGCAAAAGACTCAAGCAAGACCCACACCTCACTCCATACACAAAAACCAACTCAAGGTGGATCATGGACCTAGGACTAAAATCAA
>NW_006399840.1:13550128-13553173 GCF_000299155.1 Elephantulus edwardii | reverse complement strand
TAACAAGCACATGAAGAAATGTTCAAAATCCCTAGCTCTAAGAGAGATGCAAATCAAAACAACTATGAGATACCATCTCACCCCAGTCAGAATAGTAAAATTTAACAGACAGCAAACAGCAAATGCTGGTGAGGTTGTGGAGAAACTGGAACCCTTATTCACTGTTCGTGGGAGTGTAAAATGGTGCAACTGTGGAAGGTGGTATGGCGCTTTCTCAAAAAGTTGCAAATAGAGATACCATTTGACCTAGCAATTCCACTACTGGGAATATACCCCAAAGAGACCATACCTGACATCCAAGCAGATATATGCACACCCATGTTTATCGCGGCTTTGTTCACAATACCAAGGAGCTGGAAACAACCTGAGTGCCTATCAACAAATGAATGGATAGAGAACATGTGGTATATTCACACAATGGAATATTATGCTGCATTGAAAAACAAGAAACGCATGCAATATTATTCAAAATGTTTGACCTTGGAGGACATTATGTTGAGTGAAGTATCTCAGTCACAAAAGGACAAATACTGCATGGTGCTACTGTTGTATAACAGGAGTGACCTCGAGGTTATGAGGAGACAGAGAAGGGTGGGTTCAATAATGTATAATGCGTTGAAACAGATGAGGGAGAAAACTGTTTAAGAGGGAAAATCATTAGGGATTTTTGTCATGACAGGAGTTCAGAGAGAAGGCTGTATAGTGGAGTGGACCTGGGGAGAGGGATTGTAAAGCGATGAAAGAATTTTCTTTTACTTTTCTAAGAGGGTAGTGTACTGGGGGGAGTGCCGGGAGGGGATAAAAGTGCCACAATGAATGAATGGAAATTAAAAAAAAGGAAAGAAAAAGAAAAACACAACTTACCAATCCTCTGTCCATAAAAAAAAAAGCAGCTGTACTTATGGGTTAATTTATAGCAATAGTCAAATACATTGAAAAGGAAGAAAGCATGAACATGGAATATTTAGTGCAACATCTACAACAATTATATAAAGAATAGCAAAAAAGATCATAACCTCTAAAGGAAAAGAAATAAAAAAATAAGAATAGAAATAAATAGAATAGAAAACAGAAACAAAAGGGTCAAAAAAGTTGACAGACCACTGTAAAAAGGCCTTTAACAATGTACAGTAACTGTTCCTGAATAAAATACTCAACAAAATGGTAGAGGAGAATTTCCTCAACAAAGTGGAAAACATATATGGAAAACCAAGAGCCAACATTGCTCTCAATAGAGAGTGATTAAAGGCATTCCCCTTGAGATCAGAAACTAGACAAGGATGTCCAGTATCACCTCTCTTATTCAATATTTTATTGCATATACTAACCAAAGCAATAAGAGAAGGTAGGGAAATAACAGATATACAGATAGATAAGAGGATGTAAAACTATTCCTATATGCAGATGATATGTTAATATACTTAGAAAATCCTAAAGATTCAGTGAGAAAACTATTAGACATAATTGACCAATTCACAAAGCAGCAGATGAACATACAAAAATCCTTTTGCCTTCAGTGACAAAGAGAATTCAGAAATAGAGCCAAGAAAAACAATACCAATTACAATAGATAATAACCAAAGGAAATACTTGGGAACAAATATAACTAGAGACACCAAAGACTGATACAAAGAAAATTATATAACATTATTACAAGAAACAAAAAGAGATCTGGAGAAATGAACGGATATACCATGCTCATGGATAAGAAGACTCAATAGTGTGAAAATGACAATTCTACCAAACAATTCACAAGTTGAATACAATCTAAATACAGATACCAATTTCATTTCCAACAAAATAGAAAAAGCAATTTCCAATTTCATATGGAATTGAAAGAGATCTCATATAAGCAAAACACTATTGAAAAAGATAATCAAGGTAGGAAGCATCATAAGTCCTGATTTCAAATCTTACTATATAACTATGGTTGTCAAGACAGCATGATACTAGTACAGTACAGATACATGGATAAATAGACTAGAATTGAGAATCCAGAAATCAGCCTATTTTCCTATAGTCAACTGATCTTTGACAAAACACCAAAGTCAGTTAAGAGAGGAAATGACAGTCTCTTTAACAAATGGTGTTGACAAAATTGAAAAACGTAAACAGGACTCACACCTTATACCATACACAAAAGCCAACTCACTTGGAACAGGGACTTATAAGTAAAACTAAGGATGATAAACTTCATCAGAGAAATGCTAGAAAGAACTCTAGAAGCCCTATTCCACAATATCATCTTCAAAGCATAAGGAAAACCAGAACCAGGAAAGAATAAAATAAATGAACGGAACCTTCTAAGAATTAAATTTCCATGCACATCAAAAAGCTTTTCCAACAGGGTAAGGGAAAACAACAACAACAACAACAAAAAAAAACACCCACAGACCGAGGGGGGTGGGAATTGGAAATGACATAAGGGACTTATATCTAAAATTGATAGAATACTTCAGCTCCTCAACAGGAAAAAGGTAAACAACCCAATCTAAAAATGGGCACAGGATATGATGAAGAAATTCAGATGGCAAACAAATATATGAAGACATGTTAAAAATCCCTGGCTATTACAAATCAAAACAACTATGAGATATCATCTCAATGGAGAAAAAAAAATAACAAAGCTAAAAATGACAACAAACAACAAATACTGGGGAGGTTGGGGAGAGATTGGATATCTTACTCACTGCTGGTGGGAATTTAAAATAGCATAGCCACTACGGAAGGCAGTCTGGCGCTTTCTCAAAAAAGTACAAATAGATATAGCATTTGACCCAGCAATTCTACTAGTTGTTGTTGTTGTTATGTGCCGTCGAGTCATTTGTGACTCATAGCGACCCTATGTACAACAACCCTAAACCCTGCTCTATCCTGTGCCAATCGCATTGCCTCCTACACACCCATCCCAATTACCCCAGTCACTGAATCAATCCACCTCATAGAGAGTCTTCCCCTCCTGCGCTGTCCCTCTACTCTACCCAGCATGATGTCCCTCTCTAAAGACCTGTCTCTCCTTACGACATGTCCGAAGTATGTCAGACG
>NW_006399840.1:13505498-13548393 GCF_000299155.1 Elephantulus edwardii | reverse complement strand
GCTCATTAGTGTTCAAGGCCTCAAACCTGTTCCTGATATGATTCTGAAATTCAGGTGGGATGAAATTAAAGTCATATTTTATTCTACTAGTAGAAATAATCCTAGAGAATCTACAGCCACAACTCAAACAAATGTATGCACACCTATGTTAATTGCTGGACTATTCACAATAGAAAAGAGATGAAGCAACTTAAATGCTCAACCACAAATGAATGGAAAACTATTAAAAAGAAAAACTATGGTATAGTCACATAATGGAATATAATGCAGCACTGAAAAACAACAAAATCATAAAGCATTACACAACATGGAGCAGTCTAGACAACATTATGCTAAGTAAAATCTCAGTCACAAAAAGAAAAATACTGTATCGCAGTGCTGTTATAAAAGTGAACAAACAAGGTGGTGGTGGGGTAGACAGAGAATTAGAAAATATGCATAGATAAAGAACACTAAAGTAGAACAGATGAGAGGAAGAACTGTCTGAAAGGAATAAACGATTTGCCATTATATGTGTAACAATCTGGAACAAGGGATTAATTGTCAGGTGGATTTAGGAAGGGAAGGGAGATGAGGGAGATTGTACAACAATCCAGGCTATAGTCTTTGCAATTACGTGCTATGCGTCAGATAGTTGGACAGTGAATAGGGATGATAGAAAGAGAATTGATGCCTTTGTGCTGTGCGACTGGAGAAGTTTGTTGACTATACCATGGACTGCTCGGAGAACAAACAGGTTTGTCCTTAAGAGGGTGAAGCCGGAGTCCTCCTTGGAGTTAAGGATTCTGAAGCTTCATCTGACATACTTTGGGATGTTGCAAGGAGGGACTGGTCCTTGGAGAGGGACATCATGTTTGGGAGAGTGGAGGGATGACACAGGAGAGGAAGACCCTTGATGAGATGGATCGATTCTGTGACTGGAGTGGTGGGAATGAGTGGTTTGAGACAGTGAGGTTGGCACAGGATAGAAAGGCGTTTAGGGCTCTTGTACATAGGATCACTATGAGTTGCCAGCAACTCAATGGCATATAACAACAACAACAACATATTTAAATTGAAGTTCTTGCTATACAGTCACTGATTCTACTCTATCCCTTCTGTTCTCCACTTTTGCCCCTCCAGCATGTTGAACATTTCTGCCACTTCAGTCTTAATATTCTCTATTGCATTTCATTCATTTCTGTTATTTCTAGTACTGTGTTGCATGTACCTTCTCTATCTTTTGGTGATTTTTAAAGTTCTTGTGCCTCTTTATCTATAGCTTCAATACTTTCTTCTATCTTTTTGCATTGTCTTCCATAGTTGTGCAATTTCCTCCTTGTTGATATGTTTCTTCGGGCTCCTTGTCTGGAGTATTTGCTTTATTAATGGCTTCCGTAGTTTCTTCCATCATTTGCACCTTCTCCCATAGCTGTTCAAATAACACTGTATCACTATATTTCTTATGGTTGTCTACCTCTAATATATCCCCTGTGTATGTGACTTCTATTGTTTCGCCCATCATTTATACTTTCTTTTGTAGCTGTTTAAATTCCTCCATATCAACATATACCTTCTGATTTCTTGACTCTGGAGCATTCCTTAAGTCTTCAGTGTTCTCTACTTTTTTTTTTTTTAGAATACTTAATTTGTTTTTTCACAGTGCTTGATGCTGCCTGCTCCTTTCTTGACATTCTGTTGCTAATAGGCTGTTTCTATTGTGTTTCTGTAATTTGTCAGTGGTTCTTATCTTTATGACGTTATTGATTAGTTGCCAGGTCAAAATTTTAAGTTTATTTTGGGGTGAGCCACTCACTCTACTGAACTGTCCTTTCTGGGAAAATTTGTCTTTCCTAATGTCCTTCACTTCTTTCTGGTGCAATGACTCAATATACTCCTTTCATCTTCTTTTAATGCTTCCTGAATTACTCAATATTTTCATATAGCATCCTTAAACATTGCAACTCATGACTTGAATTTATTCTCTAGTTCCTTCAGCTAAAGATATGCTAAGCAAGTTCAGCCCTTTTGATTTTCAGACTCCAGATCCTTGCACATTTCATTATAATACTTTGCCTTGTCTTCCCAAGTTGCCCTTTGAAATCTTTTATTCAACCCCTTAACTTCTTAATTTCTTCTGTTTATTAATATTAACATTATTATTGACATTATTGTCAATACCAGATGGATCTTGACAAAAAGCAAAGAGTACCAGAATGATAGAAAGCATTTGACTGTGTGGGTCACAACAAATAGTGGCTAACCCTGAGGAAAATGAGAATCCAAGAACAGTTGATTGTGCTTATGTGAAACCTAGACTTGGACCAGGAAGCAGTTCTCAAGGAAACACTGAATGGTTCAAAGTTAGGAAAGATATGTGTCAGGGACGTATCATATCTCCATACCTTTTCAATGTATATGCAGAACAGATTATTCAGGAAGCAGAGCTCAATGAGGAGGAATGTGGCTTCAGGATTGGAGAAAGAGATCAGGGGTGCCAACTTAAGTAGTTTCTGTACAGGGGCATCTTAAGTCAGTTCTCCTTCTCTTAGAAAGCTGAGACAGTTTTTACCTGCTTGTATTTCTTTGTCTCAAACTTTCTTGTACTGTTTGGCACCTGAGATGACCTTGTTGCTGCAGAGGCAAGGATCCAGAAATGTAGGAATAAAAACTTTTCCTTTCAAAAGCCTTTGAAATTATGACTTTAGAATATAAAGAGAAGTTAGATGATAATGATAGCACAGCAAAAATTATGCATCACATAAAATTTTATATGTTTATTCATCCACATGGTGTCCATTCTACCATAGTACTATAAGAGTGGACATTGGTAGAATTCTCTCCTTCAACACAGTAAACTTGTGCTTAATTTCTGAATAATGTACCTCATATAGTACAACGAACTATCTGTTGTGGTCATTTGTATGCTGTGATCTTACCTGAAAGCAGAGAGTACAAGAATAATATCTATCTGTGTTTCATTGGCTATGCAAAGACATACGACTACGTGGATCACAACAAACTGTGACTGACTCTGAGAAGAATGGGAATCCCAGAACACCTGAGTGTGCTTATGCGAAACCTGCATTTGAATCATGAGGCGGTTGTCAAGACCAAGCAAGGAGACAATGAATGGTTCAAAATCAGGATAAGTATACTCCGGGGATGGATTTTATCTCTATACCATGTCAATCTGTCTGTGGAACAGATAATCTAGGAGACTCGGTTGAATTAGGAATAATGTGATATCAGGATTGAAGGAAACTTCATCAAAACCTGCATTATTCAGATGACACAACCTTGCTTGCCAAAACTGAGGAGGACCTGAAATATTTCCGCAAAAAGTCAAGGACTGCAATCTTATATATGGATTGAAACTCAACATTAAAAAACCAAATATTTCACCACTGGTCCAAATCACAACATAATGGTATATAAGAAGAGACTGAAATTGGTAACAGCTTCAGCTTGCTTGGCTCCACAATCAACATTCTTGGTACAAGCACTCAGGAAGTCAAAAGACCAATTGCACTGGGGAAATCTGCTGTCAGGGACCTCCCCAGAGTACCAAAGAGCAACAATGTCAATCTAGAGACCAAAGTGTGCAAAAGCAAGGTGTGATTTTCACAATTGTTATGCTTCAGAGAACTGGACAATGACTAAGAATGGGAGAAGAAGAAATGTGCTTCTGAGTTGTGGCACTAGAGAAGAGTATTGGGTATACACCATGGACTGCTAAGAGAACAAACAGGTCTGTCTTGAAGAGGATGAAACCAGGGTGATCCTTGGAGGCAAGAATTTTGAAGCTCCATCTCACATATGTTGAACAGGTTGCCAAGAGGGACCAGTTCTTGGAGAGGGACACCATGCTTGGAAGGGTGAAGAGACAATTTAAGATAGGAAGACTCTGGATGAGATGAATTCAGTCAGTGACTGAGGTAATAGGAGTAGGTATGTCAGAGGTAATGAAATTTGGTCAAGATAGAGCAGGGTTCAGAGCTGTTGTACATAGGATAACTATGAGTCACAAGCAACTTAATGGCACATAACAACAACAGCAACAATCAAGAAAATGGTAACAAACTGCACTGCCAACCTGAAATTATATGGTTTGAATCTACCAGCTTCTCTGCTGAATAGAAACGGGCAATCTCCTCTTGTGTGATTTTTGCCTCTGAAAACCTGCTGGAAGGCCATGTATGAGTTGGTCCTGACTCGATGGTATGTACCAAGAACAACAACGTCAAAAAGGGCCAATTCTTGAGGAAGAACACCAGATTTGAAAAAGTGTCAGCAAAATATAGAAAGATCCTCACTTAGGTGGATTGACACAGAGACTATAATAATGGACCTGGGAGATTTCGAGGATGTTGTAGGATAAAGCATAGTTTCAATCTGCTGTAAATGAGGTTGCCAAGAGTCAGAGTTGACTGTGCAGTTCACACCAAGTGGATATGATTAATCAGAACCTTCAAATCTAACTACTTTTGTCAATTGAGGATCTACTTTGATTTGAGTTTTATGAAAGATATTTATATACTCTGTAGGATCTTTTTCTTTCTTTGTTTGGATAGTGCCTTTATTATAAATTCTCCTAGTTAAATTTTGAAACAATGTTCTCCCTCATTTCTCACAAACTTTAGGATCATATTTGTTCCTATTCTCTCTTCTTTCTCTATTCCCTTCCTCGTCCCCCACATATATTTGAATGGCTGGCTAAAGAAATGTTTTTAAGTATTGGCATATAATCTAATATTTTTTGAATTATCATAACATACATTGATCTTTCCTTTAAGCTTTTTCTGTGATCCAGGTCAAGTTTAGAAGTCTTGAGTAGTACAAATAAATAGTCAATGTCCTTCACTGCTAAATAAAAGATATGACTCCACCCAGAGGTATTTTTTGAAGAAAAACTTGACAATCTACTTTGGAAAAGAAATCAGCCATCAAAACCCCTGTGAAGTCCAGTTGTCTTTGGACACATATGGTGTCATTGTGAGTTGTAATCACCAAGACTTGTGGTCAGCTTGACAATAACTGGGTAAAAAGCCAGGTTTCTACTTATAGTTCCTTATGTATATGAGCACTATACAATTTACAAAAACACTCTCCTTCATTTACATTTAAAATCACTTCCTAATTGCTGCACTGAAGGACTTCATTTCAAGAAACCCTGTGATTTGTTTGTCTTTCTCTGAGGTGGAGGGAAACTTTGCATAGAATCAGACTATCTTTGTCAGGTGTGATGAAGTGGAACATTTTTCGATCACAGGAACAATCACAACAGAAATCAAAGCCCTTCTCTTTATACTGAATAATGGGCAGTTGGCTCTTTTTTCAGAAGCTAGTAGACCAACTAAGTGTAATAATTTACATGTTAGCATTAAAAGCTAAAGAATATAATAAGTTTGTGCCTCACTTCAATAGCTTACTTGTGTAAATACCATACACATACACATCCACACTAGCCGAAATGGCAAAGTTATGTTGAAAAGTTTTGGCATAGCACACCAATACATATACTATGCACATTCATGATATTTCTAGAAGTGATCTCATTCACCCTCATGCAATAGTCTGAAAAATACTACATTTTATTACATTTACATTAGAAAGGTGTAAGTCTTAGCCAATAATTCATGGTTCAAAATTTGATAAGACCCTGGGAATTGGACAATAAACCACTGAAATTGATCATTTGCTTTGGGGAAGTTTGGTCAGGCCAGAGAGCAGTGGGATTCTTTGTAATTAATCTGTGCCCAGTAATCATGCTGGAGGTTGGCTGAGAATCTGGCAGAGGGCTGTATGTTGGACAGCTACAGCCAGAACATGGGCTTGTCCAGTAGCAAGCAAAGTCTGTTTCTTCTGTGCACTCTGGTCCTATAGTGTGGCCATAGTTGAAGCTGGGTGACAAAATGGAGTGAATTCTTCAGTCTCTTAGGGCATGGGTAGACAATTGAAATCATCTTGTCCAAGCCAGAGATGCTATAGCCTCTCTGTGTTCTCAACTCTTATAGTTCCCTCATAGCATCCAAAGTGAGCAGGACAGTCAGAACGTGGTGGTCAGACAGCTGGACAGTGGGTGGGATGTGTGTGGCTAGCTTTGTCTACCTGAGTGACCTCTAAAGCAGGTTAGAGTACATTTTAGTACTTGGGGGTATTCTCATACCTACTGAGCTGGCCACTCTGGTGATGGCTGCTTCTAAGTGGGAAATAAATTCTTTCTTCATGTATTAGAGGAAACCAATTTTCAGAGCAGGATAGAACACCTGCTAGGAGAGAGTTGTTTTAGAAACTCAGGGGTAAGCTGGTGAGGATCTGCTGTTGGAAACCAAACCTCCACATCAACAGACACCAAAATAAAGACAATATTAAATCCACTGGGCAGAAAAACAAACAAACAAACAAACAAACACGCCCCCCCCCCCTGAAAACGATGCCATCAACATGTAAAAGAAATATTTGTATAATGTGCTTATTTACCTAGTACGAAGTCAGGTGATATCTAAAAGTAACCTGTACATTATTTGTGTAAAAATACAGCAGTTAACTGGTTAGAGCACACACCATGGACCATGACAATCTGAAAGAATTAACTTACTAGTTATTTTCCATCTAGTTTGATTTTATTCTTTTTCTAGGAAACATGGGGACAATTCCTTTCAGCCTTTAAATTTCCACAGCAGGGCTACTCATTCTCCTTTTGGAATGCTTGAATAGAACAATAGGATTTTGTAACAACTGGGACACTTCAGTGCCTTCGTCAGGGGATAATGTGAGCTACAGAAAGCTCTTTTCATCTTTTAGCAAGGCCCCATTATTCCTATGTATCTCTCTTCCATGCTTTATGAAAAGGTTTGTACAGTAAATAATGACTATGTAGTAGTCCTTTCTTCTCTTGCCAAGCTCTTTTTAGCTTTGGCAGCAATTTTGTTTTGCCTGTCATCATCTAATGTCTATTTATTTTACATTGCTCCAAAGCCAGTGAAATTCCCTTGTAAATCCCAGGTCATGAAGATGAAGCAGCAACTCGATTCCTTTTATTAAAAATGTCTCCAATGTCCTCTTCTTTTTCTAATTTGGTTCAAAGTGGTCAGTGGCTTGAAAAGCCCCCGGGCTGGAATCAAATC
Source organism: Elephantulus edwardii (assembly GCF_000299155.1). Classification (NCBI taxonomy): domain Eukaryota; kingdom Metazoa; phylum Chordata; class Mammalia; order Macroscelidea; family Macroscelididae; genus Elephantulus; species Elephantulus edwardii. The sequence continues at coordinate 13,541,284 of NW_006399840.1, read as the reverse complement.
CATGTGAACAATGCATTCCTAAAGGCTGTGCATATGTGATCCTTGGTATCAAAACTCCAGTATTCTCAAGATGCTTTGTGGGTCCTCCCCACAAGGTCCAGTTCCTGCCTAGGCAATTTGACCAAATTCTTCCCTCCCTCTGCTCTTGTCCCACAGGCACATACAATATGCATTAAGTATTCAGAGCCTGGAGCTATTACTCACTGAGGCTTCTCCAGGGCTTCAGTGTTCTTTGTCAGCACTGCCACAGCATGAAGGTGAGAACAAGAAGCTCTGAAATTGAAGGGAAAAAGATAAAAGCAAATGTGTGCAGAAGAAAAGAGAGGCTCTTTAACTGCTCTGTCAACTCAATTTCTCACTCTACTCAGCCGCAGGCGTGTTTTGAAGATGGATGGGCATAGGTACAGCTGGTACAAGAAAGCAGCTGTGATTTCCATCTGGGTACCATTTAGTAACAGAGAGATGTTTTCAGGCCAAAGTCTTTTCCAATTGTTGTGGTTAGAGAGGGAAAGTGAGAGGCTCACTGTGTTTTCCTCCACCTCAGAAACTATTGTTCCAAACCATGGTTTCTCTCTGGGTTGGCTTTTTATCAAAGGGAAAGGAATTATTTGATTGTGAGATGAGTGGGTGAGAGAATTAGTTGATGAGAGGTGGTGGAGTTCAGACAAAAAGCATCCCATGGAACACATTAAATGTTAGATTCATCCAACACATACTTCTCTTATTGTCTGTCATTACTCTGCACCCAAACTGTGGGACCACTGAGAAAGATGCCACTTTTTGGAGGAGGGATGTTAACGTTTGTATATGCACAATGAAAAGCAACTGGTTGAAATGTGGAAAAATTCAATACATTCATTAAAAATTACTTTTACATCTTCTAAGACACTAGTTTAAATTGCTTTTCTTTTCTCTCTATGTCAAAATTAATGTTTATCTTTGTGGGATGTCTAGACAACCACCTCAGCCCATGAGGCTCTTCTGGGCAGATCACTTACAAGTAGCACACATCTGAAAATATTTTAAGTTAGTTATCTATTAAAGATCTTTTTAAAATTACATTTGCTGAAAAAACGCATTGAATATTTGTCTTTGTCAACTCATTGCATATCTATGTGGCATGGCTACTGATTTAATTAAATATTGATTTGAAAGACATTTCTCTGTGTTTTATTGTTTTATATCTTCCATCCATGCCAGAGGTAGCTATAAGAAGCAGGCTGGAAGTTATTTCAGCATATATTTGGGGGTCAGGATGTTGTAGATGTTTTCTGGGAAAGTAAATGCAATCCCAGAAGCAGCTCTTCTGGAAAGCTCGGGGGCCCCAAGTCTTCATGTTATTCTTATTTGAGACCTTCAGCTTTTCATAAACATTCATGAGAATTAGCAAATCTGATCAAGGGAGAGATTGCACTATCTTTTCTGGCAAACCAAACTCTTTCTTTTATTGTCAACAAAAACATTTTCCAACACCAGCCCTTTCCTAATGTACTCAAGGTCATTGTTTTAATCCCTTAGGAGATATCATTGCTGAGAAATGTAAGCTCATCTTAAACCTACTTCTCACCTATCAACAAGGTTAGTTTCCGAAGACCAGGTATGCCAAATCTGTGATTTGTGACACTTGTGGGCCTCACTCCTCTTCAGTGGTGATGTTCCCCTTTGCTCGCTACTCATTATGTGTGTCTGGCACATTATTGGGGTACACCTCCTGTGGCAGTCTTCTTTCCTCAGTGTATCTTTCCTGTCACTCTAGAGCTTGTGGGAGTTACCAGTGGATGTCCCTACTGGCTATGGCTCCCCACTTTCTACACTGGATAAGGACTTTACTCATTCTTTGTCTGCATTAGGTGGGACCTTTGTTTGTCTTCCATCTGCCCCAGCTTCCTAGCCCCCTTTTTTCTTCCCTCTTCTAGCTTACCAACCTCCTTGACACATTGAAGCTTTTCCCAGTCTCCATTGGTCCAGCTGTGTTATTATGCCACCTGACATTCTATTGTAGCCCCATGTTCTCTGAGCTGGCCTAAGGTATTGTTGTCAAATAGCAGAAGATGTCCTGTAACTGGTCACCTGCCACCTCTTGTATGACCTAGTCAACAAGGATTCCTCCAGAATATTGTTCAGGGTGGTTTGCAGAGGGTGTCACAGACACAGGTGTGGTCTCACATCAGATTGTAGTAGATGTTTGAAAATGTTCTGAGTGACTCCAAATACGAAAGGTCAAGTAATGAGTGACCAATTCATGTATTTGCCCCTTCACTTATTGCTCTTTCATTTTTTCTTAAAAAAAACAAAAGCACCCACTCAAACTTAATATATTGAATTTATATTGAAATGTCCCCTTAGTTTTGAAAGGGAGAATTCATAGAAGGAGAATTCATAGGAGTAAGGATGGGAAAACAGGAAAAGATCATGTACATTAATAAATCACCTGGAACAGTGGCTGTCCAATAGAAATATAATGTGAACACAAATATCAATTATGTAAGCAACTTTAATGTTTTTAGTAGTCACATCAAAAAAGTAAAAAGAAACAGAGAACACAAGATAAAAGAAATGATTGTATAAAACATAATGTCAATGAAGGAAAGTGTGAAATACACACACGCACACAAAACCTACTATGTATATGAATGAAACACAAAATATATGAATAATTATATGTAGTTGTTGTTATGTGTCATTAGCGACCCAATTTATAACTCTGAACCCTGCTCTATCTTGAGCCAATTTCACTGGTTCACACATCAACCCCTGATTATCCCAGTCACAGCATCAATCCATCTCTTCCAGGGTCTTCCTCTCTTTTGCTGCCCCTCCACCTTCCAAGCATGATGTCCTTCCCCAGTGATTTGTCTCTTCAGGGCATGCGCCCAAATTATGTACGATATCTTCTGGGAGCAGCTTGATTTGACCCTCTCCAGGACAGAGTTGTTTGTTCTCTTAGCAGTCCATGGTATGTTCAATACTCTTCTCTAGCACCAGAATTCAAAGGCATTGGTTCTTCTTCTGTCATCCTTTTCTACTGTCCAGCTCTTTGATGTAAAGCATGTAATTGTGAAGATCATGCATACTAATAAAAAAAAGAAGTTAAAAAAATTAAACAGGGGAGGCAAATTTTAGTAATATTTTATGTAACTCAGATCTTGTAGAGTCAAATTGAATGTCTAAAATTTATTTGCATGAGATAGTTTAGCTTCTTCTTCTTTTTTTTTTTTTTTAAATTAGTAGGGAGTTGTGGTGGTGCAGTCCACATAGAGTTGGGTTGTTAACTTGAAAGTGTCACCTCTTGGTCAGGCAGTTCAAATCCACCAGCAGTTTTGAGGGATAAAGATGGTAAGGCTTCTCTTGTGTGACTGACAACCTCTGAAACCCAATGACGGGTCAGCTTTGAGTTGCTTCTGATTTGACTGCAGTGAGTCTGTTTTTTGAGGTTTTGTACTAAATCTTCAAAATCTGTTATATCTGATACTTGTAGTACTTATAGCTCTATACACTTGGTGTTCATGAACACTGGATTGGGCAGTCAGAACTGAAGAGGTAAGAGAGAGAATTGTTTCTTTCTTAGCTCTTGCTGTTGTGCCGGACATTGTGGTACCCATTAGTATGCATTATTGACTAGCCTTCCCAAGCAGTCTGTGAAGTGGCCATCATTTTCATTTTATAGATGAAAATGAAAGATAAGTAATTCATTGTTCAGACAGGCACTGTTTAGGGACTGTAGGACAACTAGTATACAGGAAGACACCACAGATCTCTGGTACATCCTGAAATAATCTGGGCCAAAGTAGGATAACCAGCCTAAAATCATCAAGTTATAAATAGCAACGTGATCTAAGGTTTAAAGCCAGATCTTTTTGACTCGAAAGCCTGTGCTTGGAATTTGCTTCCTGTATTCCTTTTAGTATCCTCCCTTGGTAGTTTGGTTAACCATTCTAACTTGGAAGCATTGGTCTCAAATCTGCTGGCAACGTGGTTCTCTGTCCTGCAAATAAGTCTCCAAAGCAGCCTCTATTCTTCGAAAGGCCTTCAAAGGAAGCAAAGCATGCACTGAGGTAGAACACGTGAGGAGTAGGGAATTGGCTGAACACCCCTTGGCATATTTATTTGTTATTTCTCTCCCCGTTGGGATATTGTAGGCCTTCAATATTTTTTTTCTGCAGTATTCTGAATCATCCTTTTGTTGGTAGACATATCTTTCTATTCACAGCCATGTGAAAGGATGAGAAACATAGCAACTGCAAACCTTCAGCTTTGCTTTCTGCCACTCTTAGATTCTCAGAGGAGGGACTGGAAACTCATAAATCTCCTGCTTTAGATGAAAACAAGTGGTTTCTCTGTGCTCCTTATTTGTTTGCCTGCTCCTGCCTGTGGAGATCTCTTTCTTAGATGTGTAGATGTTTCCTCCTTTATGTGAGTTCTAAATGGTGCAAATGCTTAAAGTACTTGACAGTGTTCTGAGAGGTTGAAGTTCTAGTTCATCCAGAGACCCCTCTGAATAAAAGCCTCTATTTCCTGAAAAATCAACTCTTTGAGAACTCTGTGGAGGACAGTTCTACCCAGACACTTAAGGTGAGAACTCCTTGAGTCAGAATTGGCTTGATGATAATGAGAGTTATAGAAACAATTGCCAGAAAAGTATGACATGGCAGGGACATTGTCTGAGAGTGATGCTGTTCATGATAGCTAATGTTAATGGTTATTATGTGCATGTCTCTGCCTTAGTTAATTCACACCATCAACTTGTTTAATCCTAAGGACAAGCCCATTGAATAGATACTGTTATTTCTACATTTTATAGATAAGAAAATCATCTTGGAGAGGCAAAATAATACTCCCCAAATCATATAGCTGGTCAGTGTCAGAATTGAATCCCCAATCCAGGGCTAGATGGTTATGAAACAGTGAGACTCTGTTATTTAAAAATCAAACCTAAAAAATGACTCTTATCTAGAAAAGAACACTATGTGGAAAAATCTGTGTTGTGCATTTGCTTTGTTGTCTTATTAAATTTCTGGTGTTCCCTGGCTCTCTGATATATCTATTCATTCTTTTAGCCATCCATGGGATGTTCAGTGCTCTTCTCCAGTACCACAACTCAAAGGTGTCAATTCTTTTTCTGTCATCCTTATTCACTGTTCAGGTCTTGGATGCATAGCTAGTAATCAGAAAGACTATGACTTGAATTATACATACCTTAGTCCTCAAAAAGAAATCACTGCTCCTCAATAATTTGGAAAAGTCCCTAACTGCAGATTTTCCCAGTGCAAGGTGTCTCTTTATTTTCTGACTGCTCACATAAATGGTGTTAATTGTGGATTGAAGCAAGATGAAACTGTTTATAGTTTCAATTTCTTCTCCAACCATCCATCATGACATTGCCTACTGGTCCAGTGGTAAGGATTTTTGTTTTCCTGATATTGAGCTACAATTTATACTGAAGGCTGCATTCCTTGATCTTCTGCAACAAGTGCTTCAAGTCTGCCTCACATTCAGCAAGTAAGATTATGCCATCTGCATAGTGCAGGTTATTGATGAGTCTCTCTCCAATCCTGACGCCACATTCTTCTTTATAGAGTCTATCTTATGTCTTGGAGATGATGTAGCCAGAGTGCTCTTTGGAGGCAAGAATGATGAGACTTTGCCTCACATACTTTAGACATGTTTCTTGAGAAAGGAATTGATGTTGGGAAGGATGTAGGCTTAGCGAAGGAGAGAAAGACCCTCAACCAAGTGGATTGGCATGGTGACTGCTGCAATGGACTCTTGTGTGTCACAAAGTGTGAGGATGGTACAGGGCAGACCAGAGTTCAGATCTTTTGTTCATAGGGTGGCTGTGAGTCATGTGAAACGAAACAACAACAATAAAAACAACAACCTGACTCTCTGAAGAATATATTATTACCAAATTAAATAGAAAAATAATTTCTTTCTTGCTCATTTTTGTGTTTGCTATAACAGAACAAGTGCCTTGGAGTGCAACTATGAAACTGTTTCTGGTATCAATTAGCACATCTCTTTCTATGGGCCAAGAGAACTTAACTACTCTCTCACTATGGGTAGCAATCCTGTTTAGAATAAAAGATCAACTTCCTGTTTTTCTGTGGCTGTTTTATCTATGATCCTATGTCTATCCTTAAAACTATAATCTTATTTGAAAATTATAGAGATGAATAAACAACACCTTTTTGTTGTGTTTTTTTGTGTATGTCTGGTTTTTGGGTTTTTGTTTGTTTGTTTTTGCATTTCTATTCTTCTAGTCAGAGAGATAAGGCATCCAAATGTTATGCATAGTTTCCACAGAACTCAGTAACTCTTTTTTTTTTAGGTTGAATTAAAAGTGTAGTCCACTGTTTTCCTAAATTTTTTCCTGAATTGAGTGAGGACATACATAGGTGAGGTTGGAGACCTCAGAGAGAGAGAGAAGAAAGCACTTTGTTCTTTCTGTTGTAGAACTATATCATGTTGGACCTTTTCAGGTGCAGAGGGGAGATTGAGCAGCAAGGTAATAGTTTATACTGGAAATATTTCAGAACTGCCAGTGATTTTAATATGATTGATTTAGTATCAAGTGTTACATTCTAATTAGCATTTTTGAAAAAAATTCTCTTTCTCTGAGGTTGAAACAGTCAAGATCATATCTGTTGTGTTAATTGTTGATAATAAACCTAACAGAAAATGTCAGACACTGATCGAATTCATAGATTGCCCCTAGATAGAGAAGGTTTTCACTAGCTCATAAAAATAGATTAGACCCAGTGGGCCAGCAGCCGTGAGCACAATCTTACCACTATGTTCTCAAAAAAACCTCTAGGTGGGTCTGCAAAATATTACTGCCAAGTGCCCCCCCTCCAGGAAAAAGAATGAGATAACCTTTCTCATGTTCAGTCTTTTTTAGCAACCGCAGAGCCAAGGGGGAAAAAGAAAATAAAAGAAAAAAAGTTGCATTTATAGGCCTGGAAGAAATAGTGGAGGATTATCTCCCTCATAAAACCAACTTCTAAACCTGAAATTGTATTTCTTCCAGACTAATATTTTAGTTTATCTTTGATCATTATAAATTATTCTTTTTACTTTTCTCTTTCTTTTTAAAGTCTTGGTTGAGAAAGTAGTTGGCATCTGTTCCAGTGGAGCTTAAATGGACTTATTTATTGAAAAATACTCAAAAGTAAAAATTCTAAAGTGCTTTCCATTACATCCATCTGAACCCACCAAGATTGCTGCATGTAACTGTCTGTGTAGAATTATGGGCAGAGTTGAGTAAACCACTGCTGGCTTCAGACTTAACTTTCCATCTCTTAGTGCCAAATGCATTTGCTTACTCAGATTTTCACTTGAATCATAATCTTTTTTCTTTTTGGGTGATTCAAAGTTATGAGGAGATGGTTGGGAAATTTTAGGGGGTGGGGACTGAGAAAAAAAAAAGCTTGACAAAGGTGGTGGAAGAATATGGCCAGATCTTTAAGTCTTTCAAGTTTAAACAGATGATCTTAGTGGTGGAATTGCTGGAGAAATTATTAACAAAGGGGTCACCTCCCGGTGATACACAGGTGATGTGCTATCAGTGATAAAAGAGAACAATTTCAGCAATGAAAAGTTATCGTTCAGAGTTAGTGAGGGTCCTGTCTATGATGGGCATCCTATAGACATGGCTGAGGAAGTCATCCACATCCACTACATGTGTTTATTCTTTGTTCTTCTCTCCAGTTCTCATTGTAGCCTAAACTGGAAATCTGGAGCAAGACATTTCAGTGATTCCTTTTATAAGTAGTAGTAACAGTGCTATTAAATAAATGTCTAACAACCACAAAAAAAATCATTGCTATTTAGGACATGATAGTTTACAAAGCCTTTTCTCATTCATTATCTCATCTGAGCTAATGAGCATTTTGTCACAATCCTGCTTCTCCAAAGGAGACTTCCAATAGTCTCATTCCCAGATCAAAGGAGGGACTTTCCCAGCACCTAGGGGAGATTCCAAGGGACTGGTCATCACGAAGAGAACACAGGAGGGGAAAGGAAGAATTCAAAGGGAGAGCACTATACTTGGTGCCTTTCTGAGATCAAACTTCATTTCTCCCACATATATTTTTAACTGAACCCTTGAGACTTGGGGAGGTAGTTGGATGACTACATGCTCTTTGAATGCTGTATTGTGTTTGAAACATAAAGCTGCTTCATAAAAAGTTTGTATTGTAAAATGTCATGTTTTTGGCATGCATCATATTTGTCAAATGAGTCAAATAAGTGATAAGCTTTCCAGGATGGCCCCCTATGTCTAACCATTGGAGGGAAAGCCCATGGAGGAAGCCCAATCAATCATAAATAAACCAAACTGAGCTCAGTTTCCAAAGTTAGGAAAAACCATTCTTCCCAAAAAATGAATACTGAAATAAGATAAGGTACTGAACACTCAAAAAAACCCCCCACTATATTAAAACATGATAAGTTCTTGTATTTTTTTAACAATCAGGAAGAGAGATTGATCGTACAAATTGCCTACATGACCAGTTGAAGAGCAACCAGTCTTTCACTGTTTGTTGAATGCATTAATCTCCTAAGTTAAGCTCATTCCATTTATTCCATTCAATTGTTCACCACCAAAGCACCCACTGTGTGACTTCTGTTGAATTTAACAAAAATAGAATTGAGTGAAGTCATAGATGGCCTTTGAGAAGAGGCTGTAGCCCGTATTTACCTATCTGCCACTCAAAAATGAAATAAAATTCTAGTTGCTCTTGCTTAGATATTTCTGTAAGGTTGGGATAGTAGAGATGAGTTCACGGTGTTGTTTTCTGACTTATCTGCAACTACACACACTGGCCAAAATAATATGAGGAGAATGCAAATAAACATGTAGCTAGCAAGTGGATTCTGACTTCTAGCGACCCTGAGGACCAAGAACCAACTGCAACAGTTTCTGTCCTGGTGTAATCTCTAAACAAATGACCATAGCTGTTTCATCGAGTTTGATGATATCCTGAGTTTGATCCTCATGGACCTAACCTAGCTGTTCCTTCTGCATTCATTCTCAGGCTTGGAGCTTACCTGCAGGTGGATGCTCCCGAGATTCCTCCCAGTACTCAGTTCCATAATAACTTCCTCAGGCTGCCCTATTCTTGTCCCACCTGAACAGGTCAGGGAACTCTTCTGCTGTAAATCCAAGATTTTTGTCACTGTGCCCCCTTCTTTTACTCTAATGAGGAAGGAAGGGAAAGAAAATAGGAACAACCAGTTTCTAGGTAAAGAGCCTTATAAAACAAGTTATCTTTCTGGTCATGATTATTCAGACTATTTATCGCTTTACTGTTATCAAACAAGGATACAATAGAAGGTCAGAAAAAAAAATAATAGGAGAAACTCTCAATGAGACGCAGTAACCCAGCAGTGACAACAACATACCTTAACATATTGATTATCGTGAAGGTGGCACAGAACTGAACGTTTCATTCTATTTTACATAAGATTACAATGAGTCAAAATCTACTTAAAAGCAAACAACAAGAACAAGTTGATTATCCATGGTGATAGGACTATGTTCTGTTTTCTTTTGGCACTCAGTAGAAAATGAAGCTGGGCTTAATTTAATGGAGACAAAGAAAAAGACAAATATTCTGTAGACATAAAGACAGATAAATACAAAGACTACAACAATAAATACTGAGAAAGGTGAACTTAGGTTAATGGTGGTGACTTGGACTAAGATCAACACTGATGAAGCAATATTTCCCTGCAGATGACCAACTTGAGATATGTTTTTAAAGGAGTGGTGTGCTTTGGTCAATATAAGGTCGCGTGTACAATCTAAAAATCGATTCCACATTCTCAGTGCCTTTTACAGGGTGTTCGCAGCAAAAGTGGTGTGGTGTATTTACTTTCAGACAAAATTCAATTTAAAAACAAGAATAATTGAAAACACCATTTTAAATGATGTGGTTCTAAAATCTGCATTTAAAAAATGTTGACAACCCTTCTGGGCTCTTGCCTTTCTCCCCTCCTTTACTGCAAGAGACTTCTGAAGACCAAATTTTCTTTTGCTATATGAGACACTTTATTGCTCCTTCTAAACATGTGTATATGCTAAACTAAGCCATAGTTACATTAAACTCCTAAAGAAACAAACCAATCAATCAGAAAGTGCCTGATTCTGCCTTCAAAATGCTATAATTTCTTTCTAGCAAAATGAGGTTGAACTCATCAACAAATTGATCTCTGATACACTTACTGAATATCTATGTGCCAGGACATTAAAGGCATCAGGGGACATAGAAAAACTAATGCCTTATTGTAGTTTCAGATAAGACTGTTTTTGCTCAAGTCACTATTTTATCAGTAAGAGTAGCAATTTCTCTGGCCCTGACTTTCCAGAGTTGGGTCAAATTTCACAGGTAAAGATTCCAACAATATTGACTTCCAAGTCTGTCGAATACTTCAGATACCAGCTGCAAAGTCAGAGCTTCTCAAGATCATCCTCATTTCTGTTCAAGTTACCACCTGTTTGGGTTTCCCACTATCTCTCCAGGTTTTATAATTCACTAGAAAGACTTACAGAACTCAGGAAAGTACATTTCATTACAGAAAGATGCATACAGAATAAGAGGTGTGCAGGATGAGGTTAGAGAGAGTCTCTAACCAAAGCTTCCATATCCTTTCTTCTTAGAATCTGGGTATGTTAACCTCCTAGCAATCTCCTTCTGGCGTGATTTATTGCCTCTTAAAACCTACTGGAGGGTCATCTATGAGTTGGTTGTGACTTCACAGCACATAACTATAACAGCATTATCTCACAAGCTTTGAGAAGTTTCTGGAGTACTTACCTAAATTTTCTCTCCTAAATTGGTACCAGAAGATCAAGAATTTTGCAATTGTCTGTTTTCTCTAGCTAGATCCCCATAGTCATCTATCACACCAACCTCTCCTCGTTTTCTTCTTGGTCAGATAAGTCTTGCTAATTCTACCTTTTCATTGGCTCTTAACTCCATTCTTTTCCCATATGTACTGTTTTTGTCAGTTAGCCATACTTTTGCCCTTGTGTTGTGGCTATGTGCAGTCAAGTTATCTGCAATTTATAGTGCCCCTATGCACAACAGCTCTGAACCCTGTCCTATCCTGAACCAATGTCACTGTCTTTGACAAACCTGCCCCCATTACCCTAGTCATTGTGTTAATCCTTCTCATATAGGGTCTGTCTCTCCTGTGTTGTCCCTCCACCATTCCAAGCATGATGCCCTTCTGTGAGGATTGGTCTCTTCTGGCAACATTTCCAAAGTATGTGAGACAGAGTTTCAAAATCCTTGCCTCTAGAGGGCAACTTGATTTTACCCTCTCTAGGACAGACCTATTTGTTATCTTGTCCATGGTATGTGTAATACTCTTCTCCTGCACCACAAGTCAAAGATATCAATTCATCTTCTGTAATCCTTATTTATTGACCAGCTCTCTGATAGTAACTGCAAAGACCATGGCCTAGGTCAGGCACACCTTAGTCTCTAGAGTGACATCTTCGCTCTTTAGTACTCTGGAGAGGTCTCTGACAGCAAATTTCTTAATAAAATTTGTCTTTGATTTCCTCAATGCAGGTGCTTATAATGTTGATTTTAGACTGGAACAAGCGGAAAATGCTCATGATCTTAGTCTCTTCTCCATCTATCACTGTGTTGCCACAATTGATGATAATCTTTATTTTTTTGATGTTATGCTTCAATCTATATTGAAGATTACAGTCCTTGACCTTCTGCAGCAGACACTTCAAATCCACCTTAGTTTCAACCAGTAATGCTGTATCATCTGCATAATGTCAAGTTGTTGATGTGTTCTCCAATTCTGTTGCCATGTTCCTCTTCATAATGTCTAGCCTCCCGAATGATCTGCTCCACATATAGATTGAAAAGATGTGGAGGCAGGATGCATCCCTGATGCACACCTTTTCTGATTTTGAACCATGAAATATTTCCTTGCTCTGTTCTGACAACTGCTTTTTGGTCCAAGTGTATAGATTTTTGCATGAGCACACACAAATATTCTGGGATGACCTGTCTTATTTAAAGATTATTAATGACTCTTTATCTCCTTCAGAATACATTCAAAATTATCAATAATTTAAGGATTTTTCATGTTATTTTTTGTGGTCTCCTGAATCTCCCAAATCTAATTTCATCACATGCCTTTATGCTATCTTTCATAAAGCCAGAATTATTACTGTTCCCTAAAAGAGTCATATCCCTAAGCCACTGGGTTTTTCTGTGAAATGCTACTACTTCTGGCACCTGACCATCTCATCTCCTCTGAGATACCTTCACATAGATCACTATGAGGAGCAGATATTTTTTTCTGCTCTGTGTTTCCAATAATTTAGTATAGCTCTTCTTACCATTTCCACCATTGCTGTAGGACTTCCCCCACCCCCACCCCGAACATGTTTGCTACTTTTCAAGTCTTGTCATCTTAAAGGATTTGGCTAAAACAATAAATTGAGTCTTACCAGCTCCCTTAACCATAATAGTTAGAACTTGGTGCAGAAAATGGACATAACATGAGTATGTTTGCAGGGTGAGTCCCTGTCAGATTTCATGCAATAAGGAGTTCTTGCAGGCTATCTTCTGTTGGACAAACTCAAGCGTCCTCTGACATTTGGAGATAAGTTAAGAAAGAAGTGACTTTCATGCCCTGACTCTGGTTTGAAAGGCTGTAGTCAGAATTAAGGGCACCCTCTCTTTGTCCATAATGACCCTTAGGTTCTCCGAATACCTCAAGGCTTTTTGTTTAATGCTACCGATTATGTAATTAGTACTTAATAGTTTTAAAAATATTTCACTGATAGCATCATTATTCTCTTTACTTCAAACATGTGAGATTAATTGAACAGATTTGTTTAAAATCCACATTTTTCTGTTGATAATTCAGCAAAGATATTTAACTTGTTGAGGTCACATAATTAGTAAATAAGGGACATATAGTAGCTCAGTTTAGACTTTGTTTTTTTGTTGGAACAATTTAATATATTACCATAAACAATATGCATTATGCTGACACAACCCTGCTTCCTGAAACTGAGGAGGACCTGAAGTGCTCGCTGCAGAGGGTCAAGGACTGAAGCCTTCAACGTGGATTGTGGCTCAATATCAAGAAGACAATGATTCTCACCACTGAACCAATTAACAGCATCAGGATGGATGGTGAAAAGATTGAGACTGTTAACAGCTTTAGTTTGCTTGGCTCCATTGTCAACACTCTTGGCACCAGCAGCCAGGAAATTAAAAGATGTATTGCAATGGGAAAGTCTGGTGTTAGGGATCTCTCCAAAGTACTGAAGAGCAATGGTGTCACTCTGGAGACTAAGCTGCATCTGATACAGGCCATGGTTTTTGCAATCACTTGTTATGTGTCAGAGAATTGGACAGTGACTAGGCAGGATTGAAGGAGAATCCTAGAGAGGGTTAAACCAGGCTGCTCCTTGGAAGCAAGGATTCTGAGGCTTTGTCTGACATACTTTGGTTATATTGCAAGGAGTGACCAGTCCTTGGAGAGGTACATCGTGCTTGGGAGTATGGAAGGACAGCACAGAAGAGGAAGGCCCTCTTTGAGGTTGATTGATTTAGTGACTGGGGTAATTGGGATGGGTGTGTCAGAGATGGTGCGATTGGTACAGGACAGAGCAGGGTTTAGGGCTGTTGTACATAGGGTCGCTATGAGTCACAAGCGATGGCACATAACAGCAACAACAAACTGTATGGCTTCAAATGTCAAGCATTTATTTTCTCACAGCTTCTTTGGGTCATGAATTCACCTAGGGGTTAGCTGAATTCTCCGTTCAGGGTCTGAATTGAAAGGATCAGCTGGGTTCTGCTCTTTTTCTGGAGGTCAGCATTCTCTTCCAAGCTCGTTCAAGTTGTGCACAGAATTCAGTTTGTGAATCCTTAAAGTTTGTGACTGTAAGAAATGTGTTCCTATCTGTTTGCTTACTGTTGACTAGAGATCATTGTCAGGGACATGACATCACTTTCAGGTCCTTGCCCCCTGGCCCTCTAACAGTATAGTGAGTTTCTTTTACAAAGCCAGTGGGTAAATCTCTCTGTAGTAGATTAAAATAGAATCTTATATACCCCAATCAAGTGAGCAACTATCCCTTGATATTGATAGATCGTACGCACACCTGAGGGAAGGGGATTTTTACAGGACTTGAACACTTGGGGCTTGGAATCTTTGTAATCATTATGGAAATGTGTCCAGTATCATCATTGTGTTAAATGCCAAGACACTAAAGGCCTACTGTTTTCCTCAGACCTGCTACTAAATGGTTTGGACGTATGTTATTTATGTGGAAGCAGGAATTATGGTTGGGTGTTCTGGGGCATTTATTTATTTTTTTTTTAAATATAATCAATGGTAGTGAATGAGTCAGTGACCTGTGAGGTTGTCATAGAATCTCAAGTCTCCAGTGAATTCTTCCACTAGATATCCCAGTCCCTCCAAATTGATAGCCAAAAATAGCTGAGCTGTAGGACTGCAACTTCTCAGTTTTTACTAAAAGCCTTTGGTAAAAGAGACACACACGGTCAAATCTTAGGCATAGACATTTCGGCTAGCTAGTCAGTTAACCAGATTATGTCACCCAACTTGTCTGGATCAAGTTAAATGTTATCTATGTATCTACGTTTCCCAGGACCCATGTCTTGATTTATAGATAGGAGGTCCTGGGGCATTTATACATTTGCTGTACACAGTTTGCTTCTTCTGTATTTCTTTTGGTAACAAAAGTCTACTGCTGGCTTTCTACTGGTTACTTCTTAGTTTATGTTATTGTTCTGGTACAATGAAGAAAAATAACAGAATTATGAAACATTTGAGGTGTTCATCCTTAATCTGAACATAGAGTTCCAGGAGAGCTCAGGTGGCATTGTCGTTGTTTTGGGACATCAAGTAGAAGCCAACTCGTAGCTGACCCTCCAGGGGGTTTTCAGAGGCAGTAAATCTTATGCAAAGAGATTGGCCATGTTTTTCCTACAGAGAGGCTGGTGGCTTCAAACCATGTGCCTTTGGGATTGCATCTCAGCTTCTTATTACTAGGCCACCAGATTGTGTTGCTAATCCAAAGGTAGTTTATCTCCAGCAGTTCAAATCCACCTTTAGTTTCTCCAGAGAAAGATGAACAGTCTCCTCTCACTATGCGTTACAGCCTCAGAAATCAAATGCAAGCTGTGAGTCAGAACTAGCTTTGATAACAGTTTGATTTGGGGTTTTTAGTTCTATGGGAGTCCCTGGCTCATAGAGTTACTAACAGAATGACTAAATAAAGGTTTGAATACACCTAGAAATACCTTGGAAGAAAGGTCTGGAGAACTATTCCTGACAAATCAGACACTGAAATTCTTGTGGAGCACAGCTCTTCTTTGACACACGTGAGTCACTGAGAGTCAAAGGGACTTGACAGCAACTGGCTTGGTTTCCTTTTTTTTTTTTAATAGAGCTGTGAATATGGAGCAGGACTCAAGCTGCTTCTCTTTCCAGCATTCAACTAAGACATTTTTCCTTTGAAAAAGTCAGAGCAGCTATTGTTTGATTCCTCTCATTAGGAAACTTACCAAATGTTTGGCCCTAAATTCTCTGTCCCTCTCGCCAGCTGGAAAGCACCATGACTTGCAAAGAAACACTAACCCACTAAATCAGTCACAAAAAGAAAAGTAAATAAAATCTATGCATGCACTCTGTCTTGACCCATTTCTTTCTAGTCACCCTTTTTATTCTACCTTAATTAGCTTTTATTTACTTTCTTAGAAAAATAGAGCCTTTTGAGTGTTGGGTTTAGTTGAGATTTCCTTCTAAGGTTACACACAGGCCTTGCCAAGAGGCTCTACTGATTCAAACCCCACATAACTGTAAGCATTCAGTATCTGCACTATATAGTATTTAGTTATCACAGGCTCTGTAGCTGATGCAAATCACACAGTACAACTCCAGAAGTTTGGAATCAGGTTTCTTCTGACTTAGATTATCTCCCTATATAGAAATGGTTTATTGGAAAAAATAAAAGCTATTCAGTAAATAATCAACTGTAGTGACTTAGTCTGTAACACATTGCAATGCTACAAGACTGTGAATCGTCAGTGATTTGAATCCACTAAAGGTCCACAGAAGAGAAATGGGAAATCTTCTGTTACCATTTAGAGCCTCAGAAACCAATGAAGAGAGTCACTGTGATGATAAGTCACATGAGAAGCCAGTTCATAATGGGAACTGGCTTCACAACAGCACGTTTGAATTTTTTTAACTACGTAGATTAATCTACCCAGCTCTTTTTACACATGACTTCAGTTGGACATTGTATCTTTTATGAAATAAAGACTATCATTTCACCAATTTTGTGCTGAAGTCACTCAGGTATGCTTGTTACTTAAAAGCTGAGTAAATTTGTAGTGTGATATTTAGAAAATATTCTTGTGTACTTGTTATGGAAGATTTTTGAAGGTTCTGTTAATTAAGAAGCACGCTATAAACTACACAATCATCTCCACAGTTAGTTGAGATATTCTGTTTACTACTTTTTAAAGCATTATGCAAATCAGTTAGACTTATTCTTCTGTAAACCCATACAATGTTCTCCTGTTCTTAACTAACCATTAGGAGGAGAGTTTTGAGGCTGTGGGTTTGGAGAGATTTTTTCCCAGTCTAGTCTTCTTCTGATGAATTCCTGACAGGAGATTCCTAACAAATGGTCATCCAAATTCCATTAATGAAGAGCATAAAGAAGCCTATTACATTAGAAAGTCCTTATTTGTCTTAAACTGGAGTTCTAGTCTATCCAATAATCACCCATATTATTCTTGCCTTTAGCTTTTACTTCATTTTATTTAATAAAATAACATTTCATGAAATAGTTCATTTCTTAGGATAAACACCATCTTACCTGATCTGCACTATAATGTGCATATAATGTTCAGTAAAAATTCTGCTCTTACCATTAAGAAACCAACTCGAAGCTCAATTTCTTGTGATAGTTTGTCAGTGACAATAAACAGATTATATGGTGGAGAACACATTGCATTATGCAAACCTCCTTTAGATAAATATAGGGTTAAAGTGTTTTTCATTTGTTTTAGCCTTTTATGGGAAGTTAATGGGATTTGCTTTAAATTGAGCATGAAAATAATTGATGAGATATTTGAAGATTAGAGGATAGGAGAGTGAGGGATGAAAGTGGGGAATATAGTGCCCAGTAGAGGATGATTTGACCTCAAAAGACTTGCATATCTATGAAAAAAGATCACTGAATAAAAGAAAATTCAGCAAAACAAATAGCTATTTTCCAGTCAAGGGTGACAGCAGCAGGATTGCTTCAATAAATGAATCCACTGGAAAGCATCACCAGTCCTCAAGCCTGTTACTTCTCAACAGGGCGTGGAGGGGTGGGGAAGCTCACACAGCTGGATTGGGGTTGTGCAATCATTTAGTGGATTCAAGGAGAAGATAACTGGTGAATTCCGCTACAAGTTCCCCAAAGGTCACATTCAGGGGTACATGGGAGTGCCGCACATTGATTTATATTATATTTGCATTCAGTTTGTGAACATTCACTTGTCAACATATATTCCTTGTTATTTCTTGCCAAAGGTTTCTAACAGATGTAGAAAGTATGCTGTACATGCACAGAGCAGAAGTGTGTGTGTGTGTGTGTGTGTGTGTGTGTGTGTGTATTATAGAGCAGAAGATGAAGGGTAGGCATGCACATAACATATTGAAAATTCAGAAGAGTCAACCAGAAACTGTATGTTTAGTGGTAATAAGAATGGATTAGGAAATAGGATTTGAAGCTCTGTCTCACATATTTTGGCCACGTGGTCAGGAGGGACGGGTCCCTGGAGGACATTCTTCTTGGAAAGGTGGAGGGACAGTACAGGAGAGGAAGGCAGGATAAGATGAATTGATATAGTAACTGGGGTAATGGGATTGGTTGTGTTGGAGTCAGTGAGACTGGCTCAGACTAGGGTAGGGTTCAGAGCTATTGTACTTAGGGTCACTAAGAATCGCAGGTGACTTGATGGTATATAAAAACAATAGGAAATAAGACGAATTTTAGATACAGTGATTCTACTTATAAGGTGCTCTGATGACATAGTACATTAAGTGTTGCACTATTTTCAAAAGATCAACAGTTCAAACCCACCAGCCACTCAGTAGGGGCAAGATGGACTGTCTCCTTTTGCAGAAATGTTTAGCTTTGGAAACATGATGGGGTGTTGTTATGAGTCAGAATTAACTTGTGGGCAATAAATTCTACTAATGGGAACACCTGGGTGGTACAAGTGGTTAATGACACTCATGTTAATTGAAAAGCTGAGTACACACAGAGAAGTCTCAGAAGAAAGATCTGGTAAAATACATTCAAAAATTCAGCTACTAAAATTCATATGGAGTACTGTTGTGCTCTGATACACATGACATCACCACAAATCATAATCAACTCAGCAGCTAGTAGTTCTACCAAGAAACTTTTCAAAAGGCACTTTAGATTTATTTTTTTTTTTAGGCATTGCTTCTTCATTTATAAAGTATAAAAGTTGAACTAGAAAATTTCTCAAGTTTCCTCCAGTCCTAATAAAGTTAGACACAACAAGAATATTTGTTAAAAAGAAAAACTTGATAAAAAATCTTAACTGAAACACAGGGGTCAAGGGTGTCAGAATAACTCAGATACCTAACCCTTTCTCCCAAATCTAGGGCTTAGGAAACATCAGCTGATTCTAGTAAATGATTCAGGCTTAATCACAGGCAGAATTTTATTTCTCAATGTCCATTGTGTGTGTGGGTTGTTTTGATTTTTTAAAAATTTACCCCTTCTTCTCCTATTTTCTTGCCCTACCAAGTTCCTTTTACCCATTGTCCCTGTGATTCCCTGTGACCATGACATCTTCAGGTATCACTTATATTCTTTGTTATTGGAGTAAGATTAATTAGAAAACTCATACATTTTCACCTTGCTTGCATTTAGGTTTATATAATTTATTTCTAACCTAAGCTACTTTCTTATTTTTGTAGATGTTTAAGGAGATTTATTCTTGAAAATTCTCTCTGCTCTACTTTTTTGAGTATAAAACTATTATATGGGAGGCACATGTCCAAGAGCAACTAGCTTATAAGAATTAAATCATCAATCCCCCAAAGGAAACCATTTGTTTGTATTCATAGCATTTGGGCCTGTGAGTTTCTTCAGTTCATGTTTGGGTTAGTTACACAGGTATTTTACTATAGTTATTTACATATCTTTTAAAATCCATCAAAATTTCACTGGACTAATAAACTCTAAATAGACATACTGTAGTACTTGTGAGGCAATGAATAGCACTTTTGGAAACTCTATCCTGTTTTGTAGAGAGCCCATGATGGTCATGGGTTGTGCAGCATGAATGTATGAGAACAGGGATTTCTATGGGCAAAACCGTGTTTGAGGAAAAACAGACCAGCTCATTGGATGCTTACTGCTCAGCTATAGGAAGGAGAGAGTTTCAGGTCAAAGGCATCATTGCATTACTTGACACGTTAAAATGAAAAACTTTTTTTTTTTTAGAAAAAGAAAATATTTGTTACTTAGTAACACAATTGTATTACTTATACCAGGAAAGCATCCTACTTTTAAAAAAGCATCTTAAGGGAGCTTTAGTGATGAAGTCCATAGAGAATTGTGCCATTAATCTAAAGGTTAAGTGTCTCACTCAGGTAGGCAGGTGAAAAGTGGTTCTATGAGGAACTAGATAGCAGGTTTCTAGGAGTCAGAACTGACTTAACAGAAGTGAGTTTGTGGGCTTTTAAAAGAGCGTTCTTCAAGCTAAATAAAGAAAATTATAGACCCCAGATTTCAGTAATTCTGTTCTCCAGAAAAAGAATAAGTGGCTCTTAAGCATCTTTTGAAAGACTTTTATGGATTAGCATGAAAACTTTTAACTATAAAAGAGAGTCCACAAGATTTCTTAATCATACGCTGTAGAAATTTAGAACATGTATTTCAATTTGGGTTGAACTACATTTTACTATGTCATTGTTGTTAGGTGCTATCAAATAGAGGACAACTCATAGTGACCCTATGAACAACAAATCTAAACTTTGCCCTATCTTATGCCATCCTCCTCATCTCTGACACACTTGACCTCATTGTTGAAGTCACTATGTCAATCCATCTCATTGGGGGGTCCACCTCTTTTTTGCTAACCCCTCACCATTTCAAGCATGCTGTATAGTGAACTATATTAGTATGTTGTTATATGTCATTAAGGTGGAACCGACTTTTAGCCGACCCTTCGGTGGGTTTTCAGAGACAATAAATCTCCCATGAAAAAATATTAGTATAATGAACTGCTATCTTAGTATATTTTTGTTGTGTACCATAGGGTCAGAACCAACCCATAGCTGATTCTCTGGTGAGTTTTTCAGAGGCCATTAATCACAAGGGAGGAGATTGACCATCTTTTTCCAGTTGGTGGCCATGAACTGTGTGTCTTTGGGATTGCAGTGCAACTTCTTGCCATTAAGTTCAATTAATTCACATAATTCCATGGACTTTTCATTAATAGTTTGTTGTACACGAATGTTGCATTCTAAGTAAGACAAGCTGCTAGAAGGAGAATATAAGTACAAATTTTATTCTTATTTCTCTAGTTGTAGTAAATACTGCTTTAGTTGTCTCTGGGTTCATAGAAGAGTTTGCAGTTACTATGTTGGAAAGTTGACTGCGATTAGGTCCCCAAATCTCTGAAGAAATATTCCAGATTTGGTCAATTAGGTCAAACATTTTGAAGACCCTGGCAAGTTCTCCAGAGTAAAAGATACCAAGGGAAAATAAATACCATTATTTAGTAGGAAGAGAGAAAGGAGAGGAGAGGAGAAGGGAGGAGAGGGGGAAGGGGTGGGGGGGGAGGGAGGCAGGAGGGGAAGGGAGGAAAGAGGAGCAGAGAGGACAGAAGATCAGAGAGAAGAGGTGAGAGAAAGGAGGGAAAGGCAAATGTAAAAAACAGAAAACAAAAAAGAAAGGGAGAAAGCAAGCAAGGAGGAAAGGAGATTTCTAAATTTGAAAAAATAATATTTGTTATTTAGAAACATTTGCTAAAGCATCACATTTGTGCAATTTTTTTTTTTACAGAAGCCCTGGATTTCCAAGACAATAGCTCTGATCAAACTCACTACTATGAAATTGGTTCCAACTCGGAGTGACCATCCCTCGATTTTTTGAAACTATGAATCTTAGTGGGAGGAGACTGCTCATCTTTCTCCCTCGGAGACTCTGGTGGATTTGAACTGTTGGAGAGAAATAACCTTTAGGTTACTAGGGCAACATGTGATGGACTGTGCCACCAGAGCTCCTTAAAATCCATGAGGAAATCAGTTAAATGAGGAAAGAGAACAAAAGTAAAGCATCAGCGAGCATGCACGAGAACAAGCATCCCAGACTGGGATGCTGAAAATTCTGAGTATATTTTCAATCCTTCTATTTTGATAAGAACCAGAGAAGATGCTTAATTTTTTTAATCACTCTATCCCTCTCCCCCTCCCCTTTTTTATTACTCTGGTTTATTTACAACGTTTGAATATATTGTTTTTCACAAAGAATTCTTCCCATATTATAACTCTTCATGGCTCTTTCTGACCTTTCCAGTAACACATTCGCATGGGAACTGGAAAACAAACCTTGAGTTGAAAGTAGTTATTTGTCTCTCTCAAAAAAGAGGAAGAAGCCTCTTGGGAAGCAAAGCTGAGGCTCCTGATACCCACCTCTGCTCTTAGGAACTCCTTTGTAAAGACTTGAATAGGATTTGAAATGCAACAACCTAAATAAAGTACAGACCCCAGTAACAACTTTTCCTACTATGAATAATAAATACTCTGAAAAGATTTAAACTCCAAGTACCACAATAGCAATCTGATGCTTCCCTTAGAAAAATAGCTTATTGGAAGAGATTGGGCTCCACAGACTCCACTGGCCTTCTCTTGTTTCTTACATTTATATGAATAATGAGTAAATTTGAGGCGACCGTGTAAATTTGAGGCGACCATACGCCAGGGCATAGCTCTCTCTGCTCTTATGTTCCCCATTTGCTGTTTCCATGTGCTTGAGTAATTCCCCAAACATTTGACCCTGGTATATTAACTGGCCATTCTGGGTGGGAAGAGTATGCTGGGCTTATAAAACAGCTGATAAAAGGGGCTTAGAAAATGGCTTAGCCGCAACACACTCTTCCATAAGCAGCCTAAGCAAATGGAATTACCTTGATGGAATTACCTAAGTTAGGCCTATGAATGTATAGATGTGTCAGTTAAAAACAGGGACCATGATTTTTTGTAATTTGTGTTTTAAGTTGCTCTCTAAACTTTCTATGAAAAAGGAGAACTGCCTAGCTATTCCTGCTAAATGAAATTGAAGGAGGTCCACAGGTTTCTGTGATTTAACAGCCCCAGAGCAAAGAGGTCAGTGTCTCTCAGATTACCAAGTTCCCTGGAGAAATTGACTACCACTTTTAGGAATTGAATTATCACTCTGAATATGTGATGAAAATTCTAAACCTTTTTCCTGTGGTTTAAATCTCATTTGGGAATAGTTATTTATTATGTTAATGGGACAATATTAATGTAGGGTATATTTTTAGTCAACTTCTTTTGAGATATAAAACAGTAGTTTAACAAAGCAAGGAAGAGGAGATGGGAGGAAAATAGATGTTTTGTCATATGAAATTCCCAATAAATCAAGAAATAGTTGCTGAAAAAAGACAAAATCCTTCTCCCAATACTGGAAGAAATAAAAACCTTCCCCCCAGAGCTAGCTACAATCAACACCATTGGTACCAGCAGACAGGAGATCAGAGGATGTATAGCACAGGGGAAGTCTGCTGTCAGGAATCTTTCCAAAGTTCTGAAGAGCAATGGTATTAGTTTAAAAACTAAGGTGCATTTGCTTCAAAGCATAGTTTTCTAATCACTTGTCATGCATTTGAGAGCGGGGCAATGAATAAGGATGACGTGGGAAGAATCAGTGAATTTGAGTTGTAGTGTTGGAGAAGAGTGCTGAATATACAACAGACTATGAAAAAAAACCAAATTAATATGTCTTGGAGAAAGTGCAGCCAATGTGCCCTTGGGAGGCAAAAATAGCTTTATCTGACTTTGGATATGCTATTTTTGTTGTTGTTATTGTTATGTGCCATCTATTTGCCTGCGACTCATAGTGACCCTATGTACAAGAGCCCTAAACACCATTCTATTCTGTGCCAACCTCACTGTCTCAAACACATTCATTCCCATCACTCCACTCACAGAATCGATCCATCTCCTCTAGGGTCTTCCTCTCCTGCACCATCCCTTCACTCTCCCAAACATGATGTCCCTCTCCAAGGACCAGTCAGTCCCTCCTTGCAATATGCCCAAAGTATGTCAGAAGAAGCTTCATAATCCTTAGCTCCAGGGACCATTCTGGCTTCACCCTCTCCAGAACAAAGCTGTTTGTTCTCCTAGCAGTCCATGGTATACTCAACACTCTTCTCCAGCACCACAGCTCAAAGGCATCAATTCTATTTCTATCATCCGTATTCACTGTCCAACTCTCCAATGCATAGCAAGAGATTGCAAAGACTAAGGCCTGGATCAGGTGCACCTTAGTCTCCGGTCTGACGTCGTTGCACTTCAGTATTCTTGAGAGGTCCCTCACAGCTAACTTTCCCAATGGAATTCATCTCCTGATATGCTTTTAGGAGAAGCTAGTTATTGGAAAAGGATATCATATTTGGAAAAATTGAAGATCAGTAAAGGAGAGGAAGACCCTCAATGAGATGGTTTCATTGAATGTCTATGGCAATGGGCTTAAATGTGTCAGCATGATGAAGATGGCATACAACAGGACAAGGTTCAGAACTGTTGTTCATAGGGTTTCTGAGTTGTTCTTGACTCGATGGCACTTAACAACAAAACAACAACAAAAAGCTAGTAATCTGATGTCATACTTCTAGCTTCCAAAACTACAAAAAGAAAAACAAGGCTAAAGCAGGTAGTTCTGTTTTAACAACTCTATCAAAAACTTCAAATTCATTGTTGAGTGGGAACCAATGCACTACTGACCCTTCATTGGGTTTCCACAATTGTACATGGTAGAGCAGAGTGCCCATTTTTCTCCTGCGCTGCTGCTGATGGATTCCAACTAGCAGAGAGGCATAGATTCTGCGTTAACAGCACCACGATCAACAGATAACAAAAACATTCACCCATTTGTGGGTGGTCTTCACAAATAGAATTTTATTCTCTTATGGTTTAGGAGGCCAGGAGTCTGAATTCAGTGCCCTGGTTTAAGGGGAAGATTTTCTCCATAGTCTTTGGAGGAAGTGAATTATTGAGGATGTCATATTCTAGATGTGAACTGATGAATTTGAGAGCTTTGATGTCATAGCCTTATTTATTGAGGTCTAGAAGAACCAAGTACTACTCTTTGAGACCCCAATGGTTGTGGTCGTGTGTTTTGAAACAAGAGACAGCTATCTTCTATGCCCTTTGTTTCTAGATCTTGCTTACTAATTTTTCAATCTCTCAGCTCTTTGGTACCTCAGGCCTCTTAGGTTGACTCAGCATCTTTTCTTAGTTGTTGTTGTTGTTGTTGTTATGTGCCGTCGAGTTGTTTGCGACTCATAGCGACCCTATGTACAACAGCCCTAAACCCTGCTCTATCTTGTGCCAATCTCATTGCCTCTGACACACCCATCCTGATTACCCCAGTCACTGAATCAATCCACCTCATAGAGGGTCTTCCCCTCCTGTGCTGTCCCTCTACTCTACCCAGCATGATGTCCCTCTCTAAAGACCTGTCTCTCCTTGCAACATGTCCAAAGTATGTCAGACAAAGCTCCAGAATCTTTGCCTCCAAGGAGTAGCCTGGTTTAATCCTCTCTAGGATGAATCTGTCTGTTTTCTTGGCAGTCCATGGTACATTCAATACTCTTCTTCAGCACCACAGCTCAAAGGCGTCAATTCTCTTTCTATGCTCCCTAGTCATTGTCCAGCTCTCTGATGCATAACAAGTGATTGCAAAGACCATGGCCTGTATCAGGCGCACCTTCGTCTCCAAAAAGGCACCGTTGCACCGTTAAAAACCTCTTTATCTTTAGTGTTAAATAACCAAAGACATCACACTCTGCTAATAAGCCTCAACCAGAAAGCACCTAACTCTTCCTGTGGGTCAACAAGTCTAGCTCTGTCAGCAAGTGCCAGGAGCTGTCACGCTCTCCCAAGAAGCTTCCTGTCTAAAAGCACTCAGTTTACCACTTCAGTGGGGCGCCTCCCATACCATCTCATGCCAGTCTTCTGGTTTGGCTGCAACCATTTCTCTGCTATTACTTATCACCATAGTCACCATCTGCTCATAGTTACTTTCACTTTCTTCTGAACTCTCACTATAACTTTCTTGTTGTTGTTGTTGTTATTGTATGCTGTTGAGTTGCTTACAAATCATAGTGACCCTATGTACAAGAATCCTAAACCCTGCTCTATCCTGTGCCAATCTATTTCTGACATGTCCACTCCCATTACCCCAATCATTGAATTGATCCGTCTCATTGAGATTCTTCCTCTCCTGCGCTGTCCCTCCATTCTCCCAAACATGATGGCCCTCTCCAAGGACTGGTCCCTCCTTGCAACATGTCCAAATTATGTCAGAATCCTTGCCTTCAAGGAGCAACCTGGTTTCACCCTCTCCAGGACAAACCTGTTTGTTCTCCTAGCAGTTCATGGTATATTCAAAACTCTTCTCCAGCAGCACAGCTAAAAGGCATCAATTCTCTTTCTATCATCCCTGTAATTGCAAAGACTATAGCCTGGATCAGGCACATCTTAGTCTCCAGCCTGACATTGTTGCTCTTCAGTGCTCTGGAGAGGTCCTTGACAACTGACTATCATTGACTACACAAAGGCTTTTGACTATGTGGATCACAACAAGCTGTGGGTGACCCTGTGAAGAATGGGAAGCCCAGAACATTTGATTGTGCTTATGTGAAGCCTATACTTGAACCAAGAGGTAGTCACCAGAACAGAGCAAGGAGACGCTGCATGGTTCAAAATCGGGAAGGGTGTCCACCAGGGATGTATTCTATCTCCATAACTTTTTAATCTGTATGCAGAACAGATCATCTGGGACCCTGAGTTGTATGAGAAGAAATGTGGCAACTGGATTGGTGGAAGATTCATCAACAGTCTGCTTAATGAAGGTGACGCAACCTTGCTTGCTGAAACTGAGGAGGACCTGAAGCGCTTGCTGCAGAAGGTCAAAGACTTTAGACTTCACTATTGATATTGAAACTCAATATCAAGAAAACAAAGATTCTTATCACTGGGCCAATTGGCAACATCATTACGAAATCTGGACAATGATTAAGATGACAAAAGAAGAAATCATGCCTTTGAGTTGTGGTACCAGAGAAGAGTCTTGAACATACATGTCGTGGATCACCAAGAAAACAAATAGATCTGTCTTGAAGAGAGTGAAACCTTTCTCCTTGGAAGCTAGGATTTTGAAGCTCCTTTTCATATACTTTGGGCACGTGGCCAGGAGGGATCAATCCTTAGAGAAGGACATCATGCTTCAAAGGGTGGAGGGACAGCACTGGAGAGAAAAACCCTGCATGAGATGGATTGATACAGTCACTAGGGCAATGGGAGTTGGTGTGTCAGAGTCAGGGAAATGGTTCAGAACAGGACAGGCTTCAGGGCTGTTGTACATAGGGTGTCTATGAGTTGCAGGCAGCTTGAAGCTACATAACAAAAACAAGAGATATAATTTCTAGATTTAACTAGAAATAATCAGCCTTTTCTCACTATAGTTAAGTTACTTTAACTCCAGAAATTATTATTCTTGCACCAGTAGCATCTTCCTAAAAACAAACAAACAAAAAAAAAACACCCCAAACAACAAAACTATTGCCATTTGAGCTAATCTCAGTTTATATAACAACAACACCACAATCTCAAAGTAAGCAGTCTGAATCCACCAGACACTCCATAGGAGAAAAATGGACAATCTCTCATGTGTTTTACAACCTCCAAAAGCTTGCTGGAGGGTCAGCTATAAGTCTGTTTAGATTCCATGGCAAACAACAACAACAACATGTGCATCAGAGTAGGATTCTCCTCTATAGAATTTTCAATTACTTTTTCCTGAAGTAGAATGCAAAACCTTTCTTCCACAGCCACTGTTGGTAGACTCAAACTGCTAGTTTTTTGGTTAATGGTTAAGCATGCCAACCATTTTTACAACTTAGAAATTCCTCCAGGAAGCTAGCTATATTGAAATTTTAGTTCTCTGATTTCTCAAAATGACATAATGGTGAGATTTTTGTTTCAATATCAGAAAATGAAAAAAAAAATTAGGCTGATAATTTAGTATATATGCCAAATACTCCTTGAAATCAATCTGTCTTGTTAGTTTTTATGTTATCATGCAAACAGGGTAACCACATCAGGGGCCATAATCTTAATTGCTTAGAAAGGTTTTATCACAGACTTCCTAGAATGAATTTAATTATTAAGCATTTTGGTGGATTGTTGGTTTTGGTTTGGTTGGGGTTTTTTTTTTTCTTTTTCTTTTCATACTGGCTTGAATTTCAAGGCAGACCATTTTAGTTAGAGTTAAATTCCATCCTCTGGAAACTCAGTATATTTATGCTTTTTTTTTTTCCTGGAGGGATTAACATCTCTAAGTTTGGAATTTGCTTGCTTTGTATAAACTAACCCTTCCAGAGGATTTTCATAATTGATTGAGCACCATCCCTGGAAATATGAAAAGCTATGTGCTGATAATCTATGCTGACTCTTTATATTTTTAAAGAACATGGATAAGAATAGTTGAATGACTTGTCAAAAGTCATAGAATAAATATGCTTTTGAGATGATAAGATGAATCAGGTTTGCTATGCATGCAATTGTGTCAAATCATAAATTGATTGGATATAGCAGTCAGACCTAAGACCAGACAGAGTTGATTGCAAAGAGATGCTGGCAAAACAGTGGACTTTGCCTTGGATCTGGGGAATAGTAATACATCTGAGAAGCAGATCTTACTACGCTTTTATACAAAAGGACAACCAAGAATTGTTCTGAGTGGCACTAGAATCTGAAGTCTGAGGATGGAGCTATTTTAGAAGCTTGGAACTCATCAAAGCCAAGAGAAATGGGATCCATCCATTACATGCAGGCTCAGATTTTACTCATTGCTGTTCTCATCCAGATTTGTATTAATCTAACTATTCTTGTGAACCTGGAAATTCACTGGAGAACTTCACAGAAGTTTCCCACCAAATAATAATTAAGTTGAATTCTCATGAGCTTCAGAAAGAAGACAGATTCGACTCAAAGATCATTAACTAGCTGTCCTGCAGGAAGAGTTAGCTGCCTAAACCTACATATTAGTATGACAATCGGTTTGAAGAAGTGGCCTATTTGTTCCCAATCTCTTGGCAGGATAAAGGACATGGGGTAAAACATGTTCTTCTCATGTTCTTTCCCTCTTATCTGTTAGTGGCATTCATTGGAAGCTCCTTTGCCCTTGCTAAAGAATAAATGGATGGTTTGAGAGATCATTCTACATTCCCAACAATGCTATGTTGTAATAGTACATTTAATATTAATTTAAAGATTTGACTTTTGTGTTTGTAGTGTATTATGCTACTAACTGAAACGTCAGCATTTCAAAGTCATCTGATTTAAATTTCTCCATTCATATCTTTCCTAAATCAAATTTTTGGATATTAAATCTGATTCTCAGGATCAATACAGTTTTCTTTTCCATTTAGTTCCACCTGATTATGTTTGGAATTGATATCAAACTAATGTTTCATATCCAAAATGTCAAATTCACGGCCTTGAAGTCAGTTTTGACTCATAGCAACCTTCTGTTGGATTTTTGAGGCTGTAAATGCTAATGGGAGGAAATTGCTCATTTTTATATCAAGAACAGAGTGCGGATTTGAACAGTTGGAGATGGATGGCCTTTGGGATAACAGTGTAACCACCAGAGTTCCTTAGGAATATATATATATTTGAGGTGTTTCTATGGATGATAATGACCTACCTGGGTTCAGCTAACCTTTAGAAGAGGAGCTGAAATATATTTCAGGCTTTTTGTGGATCAAGAAAACCAGTCTAGGATATAATATTCTATTTGTCTTTTTTTAAAGGTAAAACCTTATTCAAGGTTTCTGGACCTGAGATAGATCAATTATTTATTTTACAGAATATCCTGATACAGATACCCTATCTGCATTTCCACTTCAGGGAACCTGGATGAAGTAGTGAGGTAATACTACATTTTCCCTCCTCCTATTTAATAATTTTCTTCTCTGTAAACACACTGAGATCTATGAAGTAAGGAACTAGTCAAGATTCTAAGTAATGTGAGAGTGGCTTCCTACATTATTTAACATGGATGATATTCCATAGAAGATTGGGTTTCTTATTTTATTTAAGACTATATATCTCAACCGGATCATTAAACTTTGGTCTGTTTAGGAGTCAAGTCTGGAGCATGCTTCTTAAAATATTTCATCCATGAACAGCTGATCTTACCTCAACTATTGCTCCTCAACATGAATTTCTAGTAAATGGAGAAGACCAAAGGTATTTTCAGCATTGGTGCTGATTGACAGTATTTCTTTCTTGTTGTTTCTTTGTTGTTGTTGTGTACCATCAAGTCCGAACAGACACATAGTTGACTCTCCAGTGAAGTTTCAAAGGCAGTAATTGCACAGCGGGAGATAATCCATCCTTCTGCCCTGGAGCTGCTGGTAGATTCGAATTGTGTGGCTTTGAGATTGCAGTGCAGCTTCTTATGTCACTAGGCGACCAGAATTTTATTTCCCTACCTTCCAGATAGATTTATTTATTCTGGGTGACCATTCTCTATTTAATGTTCTTTACCAACACTATAATTCAAAGACCACCAATACTTCTTTTTGAAAATATTTTTTATTGATTTTCGTATACTGATACCTTTATGATGTATTTCATTCATATACATTATTTTATAGAATCTTTCATTTACATTGTGTTTCAATCATTCATATACACTCTATTTTATATTCTTTTTAAATACTAGTTTATTTACAAAATTCAAATATATTGTTTTTCACAGCAGATCCTTCCTATTTCCCTCATTTTTATTTGTTTTCTAGTTTTTGCAGGCATATTGAAAATATCATGACTTGGGTCATGTGCACCTTAATGTCCCCAATGTGACATCTTTACTCTTTAACACTTTAAAGAAGTCCTTTGCAATTGATTTGCCCAATGCAATACAACATTTGATAGTATTTATATCATGTTGTAATAGAAGACTTTCTTGTGAGGAATATCTCTTAACTGGTGGAAAAGAGACATCAAACTTCGTCTTGCAGACTTGATGACATAGCTGGAGAAAAACAAACAAGCAGAAAAGAAAATCCAAAACCTTCGCTCAGAGGAAACATGAATGGAGGTGCCTAGAGATGGGCTATCATTGTGAGGTACTGTTGAGTCAAGTATCACTCATTGTGACCTTATGAACAAGAGATCCGAACCCTGTCCTATCTTGAGACTTCCTCACAATTTCTGACATATTTGCATTCATTGCTTCAGTCACTGGGTCAATCTTTCTGATTGAATGTCTTCTCTTTCATTGTCTCTCCACCTTCCCAAGTATGATGTTCCTTTCCAGGGAATAACCTCTCCTAGCACCTATGCCTAAAGTATGTGAAATGAAACTTCATCATCATTCTCCAAAGAGTACTCTAGTGGCACCTTCTCCAAGACATATCTGTTCTTTTGACAGACCATAGGATATTTAGTACTCTTCTCCAACACCACAGCATAAAGGATTAATTCTTCTTACATTTTCCTTATTCTTGTTCAGTTCTCAGCGGCATAACAAGTGATTGAAAAGACCATGGCTTGCATCAGGCTCACCATAGTCCTCAAACTGATGTCATTACTCCTCACTTTGGAGAGGTCCCTACAAACTTTCCCAGAGCAGTTTGTCTTCTAATCACCCGACTGCTGGTACCAAGGGTTTTGATTGTGGAACCAAGTAAAATGAAATTGTTGTCAGTTTCCATCTTTTCTCCATCTATCATGATGTTGTCTATTGGTCCAGTGGCAAGAATTTTTGTTTTCTCAACATGGAGCTGAAATCAATGTTGAACCTGCTGTCTTTGATCTGCACAAGTTTTTCAAGTCCTTCTTTCTTTTGGCAAGCAAGGTTTTGCCTTCTACATAATTCATGAGTCTTCCTCCAAACCTGATGCCATATTCTTTTTCACAAAGTTAAGCTTCTCAAAATTTTTTCTCAGCTTACAGAGTGCATAGGAATGGAGAAACAATAAACTATGACACATATCTTTCTTAAATTTTATATCATGTAATTTCTCTCTTGCATCTTGAAGAAAGGCAAGTAGGGAACACTGGGTTGCTTGCTTGTGGCTTTCCTTTTGCCCCAAGTGGGTTTTGTCATGAGCCTTGAGCCTTAATTAATTACTCATAGACATATGACAAAAGCCAATTACAATTTGTTGATTAATTAATTCATATCAACAATTACAATTTACCTACATTGCAATTAATAAATTCATGACCAAATGTTGATTCATTGATTCATAACAAGCCTTGAACAGTTAACTACAATTTATCTACATTGCAATTCACAAATTCATCACAATATACTGATTCATTAATTCATAGTAAGCATTGAACAGTTAATTGCAATTTATCTACATTGCAATTCATAACTTCATCACATGTTGATTTATCAACAGTAGGGAACACTCACTCACCCCAGGATCCCAACTAGTCATCTTCCTTTGCCTCTCATGGTCATTAGTGCCATTGGGTGGTTCTCCACTAGTTCAGCAGGTCGATGTAGCCAGGGGTTCTCAGCTAGTTCAGCAATTTGATGTATCCAGGGTCCATAGGTGTGGGCAGAGTCCTCCACTGTCTCGGTAGCTCATGTCCATCAGTGTAAGCTAGAGCTTTTGACTCTGAAAAGAGTCTTTGAGTCTTCAACTCTGAGAAGAGCTGTTAAGTCTTCATCTCTGAAAAGAGCCTTTGGGTGTTCAGTGTTCAGCTCAGTGTTCCCGGCTGAAGTGGAGAGAGTTTCAGGTTGAACTCTTTGGGATATAAATTCCCTTAGCTTGGCTACTAGATGCTACATCATATTCAATCAATGACATTCAACTTTAAGTTTTCAACCAAATATATTAGTCTCAAAGCAACATAGGTTTGACCAATCATGTTCTATCCTTGGCAACATGGTATTAGCCAGTCATATCTCCTTATCCAGTCTGCACCTCTTGTGATCATGGGGCCATAGGCCTCTAAGAGGCTTAACTGGACATATTAACTCTTCAGTACATTTTCACAAATATTCTTAACATAATTCCTAACAACAAATTCCTAATCTATTTCTTATTTTAATTCTCACATATGATTTAGCAAGTTCTTAAAACATTTCCTTCATTCTTAATATATATCTTATTCCCCATATATTTCTTACTCTTAAATTTACAAGTTACATTCCCTTGGCAGCATGGGTGGTAACAAGTTACATTTCCTTATCAGGATTCACACAGTAGCTTTATAGGCAAGTTATTATCAGTTACATTCCCATATCAAGGGTTTAAGCCTCCTGTGGTCAGTGGGGCTCTAGGCCTCAAAGAGGCCCATTTCAGCATGTTATACTGCTAGTATGTTTTTAATAAATATTCTTATTTCTATACTTAAGCATCAAATTCATTATAATATTTTTCCACAGCAAAATACAATTTAAGATCTCTCCTAATATGTTACAGCAAAATTAATATATTTTTCTTACACTTAAGCTGCTCATAACAGGTGTATGCAGAACAGACTTACTAGATGAATTGGGGGTCTCTGGCCCAACGTTTGCCAGCATTTGAGTGTGCTGGAATGCTAAAATGTGGTACTTTTTAATTGTGTTTGGACAAACATTCTTCTAGGTCGTATAGCCCTGGTGTGTCCACCTGCTGTACAGAGGTAACTTGTGGTTGCTGTGAAGCTGACCACTGTGACACTGATGTGTCAAATGCTATAATAGTTACCCATGGTGGACAGTGTTTGGTGGCGCTCCCCAGTTGAAAAAAGCTTGGAAGTAGGAGTGGCATTCACATCTATAAATAGCTTGCCTATAGAAACCCTGTGAAACTGGGGAAAAGATGAAAGTCACACAAGTGTTGAGGACTTTTGTTCATAGGGTCACTATGAGTCTTCTATGACTCGACAGCACTTAACAGCAACAACATTACTCCCTTTCATGCATCTAACATTGACTAGTGCCACGGCAAATTCTAAACTCAGGCTACACATCCAGCAGTTCTCTGTTTATGTGCTATTCCAGTAATTTTTAAATAATTTTCAGCAGGATCTTGCTTACACATGATGTTAATGATATTGTTTGGAAATTTCCTCACTCGTGTCACTTTTTTTTTTTTAATGGGAACAAATATGGATCTTTTCCAGTCATCTGGCCAGGTGTTTGTCCTCCAGATTTCTTGGCAAAACTTGATGAGTACATCTAGGGCAACATCTATTTGTTGAAATATGCCAATTGGTATGTCATCAATTCTTGGGGCTTATTCTTTACCAGTTCCTGCAGAGCAGCTTAAACTTACTACTTTATCACCACAGAATCACAACAAACTGTGGCTAATTCTGAGAAAAATGGGAATCCCAGAATATTTGATTGGGTTTATATGAAACCTCTACTTGGATCAGAAGGCAGTTTTCAGAACAGAGCAATGAAACACTACTTTGATCAAAATCAGGAAAGATGTACATCCTGTCTCCATACCTTATCAATCTATATGTGGAACAAATCATTCTGGAAGGAATGTGGCTTCAGGATTGGGGGGAGACTCATCAACAACCTGTGTTATGCAGATGACACAAACTTGTTTGCCAACATTTAGAAAGACTTGAGGCATTTACTGCAGAAGGTTAAAGACTATAGCCTTCAATATTGATTGAAGCTCAACATTAAGAAAACAGAGATTTTCAACACTGGGCCAATTAGCAGCATCATAATAGATTGTGAAGAGATTGAGATTTTTAACAGCTTCACCTTTCTGGACTTCACAATCAACACACTTGGTACCAGCAGACAGGAAATCAAAAGAAAACTTGCTTTGGGAAAACTTACTGTCAGGGAAATGCTGAGAGTACTGAAGACGAATGATGTCAGTCTGGAAACTAAGGTGTACCTGATTCAGGCCATGGTCTTTGCAATTACTTGTTATGCATCAAAAAAGCTGGACAATGACTAAAGATAATAGAAGAATTGATGCCTTTGAGTTGTGGTGATTGAGAAAAGTTTTGAATACACCGTGGACTGTGAGGATAACAAACAAGGTTGTCCTGGAGAGAATGAAACCAGTCTGCTCCTAGGAGACAAGGATTTTAAAGCTTCATCTGACATACTTTGGGCATGTTGCAAAGAGGGACCAGTCTTCGGAAAGGGACACCATGCTTAGGACGCTGGAGGGATAATGCAAGAGAGGAAGACCCTGGATTCAATGGATTGACGCTGCGACTAGGGTAGTGGGGATAGATGTGTCAGAGACAATGAGGTTGGCTTAAGATAGAGCAAGGTTCACAGCTGTTGAACATAGGGTCACTAAGAGTCCCAAGCAATTTTACAACACATAACAACAACAGTATTTCTTCTTGCTCTGTTTGCACAACAGCCCTTTGATCTTGGTATAGGTTTTACATGAGCACAATTAAATGTTCTGAGATTCCCGTTATTCTCAGTGCTATCTACAATTTTTTATGATCCACATTTTTTAATGTCTTGTGTCATCAATAAAGTAAATATAGATATTCTTCTGTTATTTTTTGTTTTCAGCTAGGATCCATCAGGTATAAGCAATGATATCCCTGTAGCTACAGCATCCTCTAAATCCAGTTTGAACTTTCTGGCAATTTTCTGTCCACATACTATTCTAGCCACTTTAAAATTATTGTCAGCAGTATTTGGCTTGCATGTACATTAATATTTTAAAATAATTTCTACACTCCGTTGGATCACCTTCTTGGGAATGGAAACAAATATGGATGTTTCCCTGTCAAATGACTTGGCAACTGTCTTTCAAATTACCATAGACTGGTGAGTACACGCAGGGCTGCATCTGTTAGTTGAAACGTGTCAACTGGGATTTCATTGACTGCCATTGTTGTTCAGTGCAAGTTGAACTTCTTCCTTCATTACTATTGGCTCTTTGTCATATAGTCTTCCTGATACATTTCAGCATCAGTCAATTATTTTTGGTACAGTTATTATGTGTATTCCCTCCATCCTAAATCATTCGAGATTTTATTATTGTTGGTGATGGTGTTGTGTACCACTGAGTCAGAATGGATCCATAGCTGAACCTCTGGCAGGTTTTTAGAGTCAGTAAATCTCATGGGCGTGTCTGTAAGTATTGCAACTTAAGGCTTAAATTTGTTTTTCAGTTCTTTCAAGTTGAGAAATGCCAAGCGAGTTCTTCCTTTATATTCTCCAATTCTAGTCCTCTTCACATTCTGTTAGCACACTTTACTTTGCCTTCTTTAGTTGCCCTTTGACATCTTGTATTCAGCTCTTTTACATCACCATCTCCTCCCTTTGTTCTGGCCTCTTAATGCTCTGGAGCAATTTTTAGGTTCTCTTCTGACCTCCATATTGGTTTTTCTTTCTTCTCATTCTTTACTCTCTTCAGGCAAGATATCTCTGATGTTATCCCACAACTCATCTG
>NW_006399840.1:13487012-13505148 GCF_000299155.1 Elephantulus edwardii | reverse complement strand
GTAAACATATTTCATCCAGTTTTTCTCAGTCTTATTCTTAAGATGATTTTTAACTTCAGGTATGATAAGACTTAAGATTGTATTTTGGTTCTTATAGATTTGCTTTCATTTTCTTCAGCCTTAATTTGACCTTACACATGAGCAATTTATGGTCTATCCCACAGTCAGCACCTAGTCTGGTTTTGACTGCTGATATTGAGCTTTTCCAATGATTCTTTGCACAAATATAGACAATTGGATTCCTTTACAGTGCATCTGATGAGGTTCATGTGTGAAATGCCATCCACAGTCAAGAAATGGGGTTGAGTGTGGCTATTGAGGAAGTACTTCTTATAAAATAAGAGGGAAAGGAGATTTCAGTACATTATAGACTTTTTAATAAGCTCCCAGTATAATTTGTTTCAGCTTTATCTTCTGGCTCCCAATTGACTCATTTTCTCCATCTCTAGGAGGTGGAAAGGATTACAATGTCTTACTTGCTTCTATACCTGCAGTGTCTGCGACAGTGCTTGAGATGTAGTAAGTGTACATAAGTACTTGTTGAAATAAAAAGAAAAATTAAAAAGACAAGATGTTAAAGAAAAAAAACATGTAGAGATATACTTAGTGTCATTATTGAATCATCACATTAATTTACTACACTTATGAAATAGTTCTAGTTGGTTTAACTGAGTGGTTTCTTTTCCTTGTGATTGCTCCAACATTTCCATTCCTGATCTTATTTAGAGTAAGCCAAATACAATTTGAAGAGTACTCACCCCACACCGAAGCACCGTTGCTTGTTGTTATGGACCGTTGAGTTGGAACTGACTCATAGCTGACCCTCTAGCAGGTTTTCAGAGTCAGATAATCACACAAGAGGAGACTGCCCACCCTTCTTCCTCAGAGCAGCTAGTGGCCACGAATCATATGCCTTCTGAACTGCAGGGCACCTTCTTGTCACTAGGCCACCACAGGGTCCTAGCTTGCTTTATTTACTAATTTTGTTTGCTTATTTGCAACTTCTAGTATGCTCTGATAGCCTGGTGGCAAGAAGCTGCACTGCGATCTCAAGGCATGCAGTTCAAGTCCACCAGCTGCTCTAATGGAGAAGGATGAGTAATCTCCCGTAAGATTAACTGTCTCTGAAAAGGTATCAAAAGGTCAGCTGTGGGTAGGTTCTGACTTGATGGTGCACAAAACCAACAATGTGTGTGTGTGTGTGTGTGTGTGTGTGTGTAAGTAAAGGAGTTTATACATTATTGCATCAGTTTTTTGCTCACATGCAAAGTCATTAAGTAATAACAGGACATTTAAGTCTATGAGAAATTGCTAAGGAAGCCTGAAGTATTCTGCACCATGAAGGTAGTGTCTTTGTTATTCAGTACTGCTGTAGTAGAAATATCACAAGGGGTGGTTATTAAAGTTCAGGTATTCATCTTCTTAAAGTTCTGGAGAAAAGTCCAAATCAATGGGAGACAATATTGACGTCAAGGATTTTATTTTACTTGGATGCATAACCAACTTACATGAAAGTAGCAGGCTAAGAATCAAGTAATACATTGCATTGAACAAAGGACTTATTTAAAATGTTAGAATGCTAAGATGTCACATTGAGGAAAAAGGTGCTTGCATTACCAACCCAGAGGTAGGTGATTGGAATGTATCTGCTGTTCCAAGGGAGAAAGGTGGGCAACTTCCTTCCATGGGATTTAAAGCCTCTAAAAATCCTCGGGCTGAGTCGATTCTGACTCAACAGCAATGAGTTAAGTTGGAGTTGTTGACCCAATACATGACATTTTCAAGTATGCCCATGAAATCTCGATGGCAATTTAGGAAAACCAAAGAACAGATGTCTTTAACTTATGATGCTGGTGAAAAATACAGAATGTTCTTAGACTGCTAGAAGAACAATCCAATTGAAAGAAGAATATAACTCTTTTTAAAGCAGAGGAAGGATCAGCAGAAAAAGAAGAAGAGCCTTAAATGAATTGAAAGTGGTGACAATGAACCTAAACACGGAAATAGTTGTGAGATGACAATGGACTGGACAGTGTTTTTCCTGTTGTACATAAATTTTTCTAGAAGTTGTGACAAACTTCACAGCATCTTATAGCATAACCAGAAGATCAAACACACACACACATGAACCAAAACCTTCTGTTTTCACTGCAATAAAGAAAATGAAGACAGATACCCCTTCTCAAATTTTTTTTTTCTTCTCATCTTTACAATCTATGTTATGGGTAAAAAATGTTGCTACTAAAGATCTCAGGCAAAGTATTAACATTTTGGTAGACCCTTTTCTATGATGACTGAACAGAATAAAAAAGAGATTTATGCCTGGTTGCCCTTATTTTTGCCCTGACAGTATTCTAACTCTATGTGGAAAGTTTGGTTTTCACTTTCATCTCTGAAACTCAGAAACTTGGTTGCACATCCACATAAAATAAAATCCTTGATACCAATATTTTCTCCCATTGATTCGGACTTTTATCCAGAACTTCTGGATCTCCTGGTGTCCTGTGTGTTTGTATCATGATCAAACTTTCATTTTATGATTCTCATTACTCCATAACATTGGCTTTTGCTGCCAGGTCACTTTCTTGGACCAATACTCAGAAAGTCTTCTGTAAAATATATTTATTTACTCTAGCAAAGAAAGCATTTCTAGACACTGGTTTGAGCTCTTTGCATATTTCATTATAATACTTTGCTTTATCTTCTCGAATTGTGTCTTAAAATCTTCTGTTAGTCACTTTTACTTCAACATCATTTTTCTTTGTTTTGGACTTTCTATGTGCTAGCTTAATTTTTACCCCTTTCTGCCATAAATTGTATTTCTTTATTTCTCTTCTTTTTCTTTTTTTATAGATGATATCTTTGATGTCATCCCACAATTGGTCTTGTCTTTGACCATTAGCATTCAAATGCATCAAATCATTTTTTGAGATTATTTTTAAATGCAGGAGAAATTGACTCAATACTATATTTTGCTTCTTATGGATTTGTTTATATTTTCTTCAGCTTCAGTTTGAACTTGCATATGAGTGGTTGATGATGTGTTCTGCAGTCAGGCCCTAGCTTGGTTTTGACCGCTGATATCAAGCTTCTCCGTTGACTTTTTCTTCCACAGATGCAGTGAAATTTATTTTTACATCATCCGTCAGATGAAGTTTATGTGTATACTCACCATTTATATTTTTTAATAAGATATTTGCAAATAATCATTGGTTTTACAAAATCCAATCTTTTGATCTCCAGCCTCATTTCTGTGTCTTAGTCCATATTTTCCAACTAAAAGTTCTTTTTCTTTGATTTCAACTTTTGAATACACATCACCAATTATTATTAATGCATCCTGATTGAATGTTTGATAAAATTCAGACTGCAAAAGTTGGTAAAAGTAAAAAATTTCTTAATTGTTGGCTTTAGTGGTTGGTGTGTATATTTGAATGGTACGTATATTATCAGGTCTTTTTTTGTTTATGTATGGAGCCTATTCCATCACTCACATAATTGTGTTTCAGGACAGATTTTGAAATGTTCTTTTTTTTTGCTATGAATGCAACCCCATTCTCTCTCAGTTTATAATTCTTAGCTTAATATAATTTTATTTTCTGTTTCAAAATGGTCAATACCAGTCTATCTCAGCTTACTAATGCAGAAGATGTCTTCACAATTTCATTTCTGACAATTTACAATTTTCCTAGATTGCAATTGATTCTTAGTACAATTTTCTTTTGCACATTCTATGTTCAATTATTAATGGATATCTGCAGCTCTTTCTAGTCAATAGGTCTTTTATTGTAAGAACTACCTTCCTTCCGTAAATTGATTTGTGCCACTATTAGAGCCTCTACTTGGAATATTATTGCTTTTAATTTTTGACTCATGTACTTTTAACTTGTTAGTTAAATTTGTGTCTTCTAGGATGCAACACTTCCATGATACATCTTCAAGGATATGAACATGTACTGCTAAGTACAATTGATAACAGTGCATCTAAATTCCCAAATCAATCTCCATAAAAGTCTATGTGTTTCCTACTGCCAAAGGGGCCCTTTAGAGTAGTGAGAGAAGATCTTCACCCTGAAACCCACAGCATCCCTTTTCAGCAGGAAGTAGCTAAGAGAATACGCCACCCCCTTTTCTTATTGAATCAGGGTGAAGTTTCTCTCAGGGAGGAGTGATAGGGAATGGCAAAGGACACACTGACAAAGGAGATTAATCAGAACTGGCTTTGACAAGCACTGTGGCAATCGGACAATTAAAACAGACATTCGGGAGGGTGGGAAGAAGAACGAACTGGGGAGGAGGGTAGAGAAAACAGTGCAACAATGAATGAATGAGAACCCAAAATCTGTGTAAATGTTCATTAAAACTAATAAAATTTTTAAAAAAAGAAGGAAAAGCTAGAATTTGAGTGCAACCTTTGAACCCAAGATCCCCACTGTGAGAAGCTGAAAAGTGGCAAAGTCACATTAAGTGACAGAGAAATAGTAATGAAAAAGTAACAGAATTGGAAGACATGGTGATGGGCTTCTCAGCCCTTAGAGAGAGAATGTCTCTGGGCTGAGTACTTGATCTTGAAGTGGGATGCCTCTAGGCATTTGGGAAGAACTAAGTTTACTGACTCACAGAACTAAAGTCCAGAGGCTCCCTTAATGGAGTGAAACATTTTGGGAGGCACTTAAATGACCAAGCAACAAAATTTTTGTA
This sequence comes from Elephantulus edwardii, assembly GCF_000299155.1. Taxonomy (NCBI): domain Eukaryota; kingdom Metazoa; phylum Chordata; class Mammalia; order Macroscelidea; family Macroscelididae; genus Elephantulus; species Elephantulus edwardii. Next base: position 13,500,447 of record NW_006399840.1, on the reverse strand, counting down.
GGACTTGCCTAAACTGGATAGAGAGAAAGTGAGAGACGATATTGTCCTAATTGAAGACTGTATCCTGAGCATCCTTGACCCTGAACTGTAATTAGTTACTTTTCTAATAAATTCTGTAACTGGGGAAAAAAATGGTAAGACTTACTTTATATCTAAAACTCTACTTGCCAAGAAGTCTAGTAAATAGACTATTGGTACAAAAACCTCTGCAGAGGGTAGTGATGATTCGGTTGAAGAATTCTCATGTTTCTTGGAGGACTCTAGGATTTAATTCTTAGTCGGTACCCCTTTAGAACAGCTACTACCTATCTGCAAAGGTTTACAAGTTATTTCAATGCTGAACAGGAATTATTCATGCTTACAGGGTGAGTTAGACTAGGAATAAAGACCTGGATTTCTATATCCAATATTCAGCTATTGTAAACTCTATCAATCACAACAGATGCATCTGCAACTGATAAAGGAGATGGCACAAGATTGTGTAGCATTCTGTTCTGATACAGTAGAACATCGGTTGCTGTGGGTCAGAGGCCAAGACAGCAGCAACTAACACGGCAACTTTTTCAGTAAAAGGGAGGAGAAGATTCGTCAAAGTTGTACAAGCAAAGCTATGATGCCTTCCACACTCCCATGACTATTAAATGTCAGCAATGTTTCTACCACAACCTCTTGTCACCCATATCTGAGTCTTTCTTCTCTACCATCAGCATTCTACCTATAATGTCCTCTGATTTCTTATAATGTTCATTTATTTGCAAAAGTGATTTTTTTAAGGAAAGATGTGTCAGCTTCTGGAGCAGTATCATAACCACAAGGGAGCTTTGGTAGGTAGACTGGAGGGAGATGTGGTGCTAATCCAAAATCCATACATCTCTCTAAGTTTGAATCCACAAGAGATTTCTCTGGAGAAAGAAGAGCAATATCCTCCTGGGTGATTTACAATCTCAGACACTCACTAGAAAGTCAACTCTGAGTCGATTCTGACTTGACAGCAATGAGTTTTGAGCTGTCTTATATCATCACCAGAACAGCAGAAATCATGCTTAGAATGTTATCATTTGTTACTACGGTTGACCATATTAGCTGTAGTAAATCATGTAAAAATTCCACATTTTCACTTTTCAGCTCATATTACAGAAGTAAAGAGCTCTGTGGAAGCCTTCTACTTAGGAAGAAATTTGAAAGTAGGTTTCCTTCTCAGGTCAAGAAGTGTGCCGTTCAAATACAGAAATGTGGGATATGTTATAGCGTACAATTGCCATAGCTTCTGAAGAAAATGCTAACTTTGCAATTATATGTAGCCTGAAAGAACTTGTCCATGTGGAATACATAAGTCCAGCTCTTAACCACTTTTCCCTTTGCACAGCCTTATTCTCCAGAAGGCCACAAGTACAGCATGTTAATTTAAACTTTTCAAAACCATGAAACCACTGAATAGCTCAATATCCGTGTGTGGACTCTCATTTGCCTATTCTATGTTAACACAGAAACATTTGGTTTTAAACAAGACTTTATTTAAGGGGAAAAAGTGTATAGGATTACATTTGAAAATGTAATTACTGAAAAGATAAACCACATGTGGCAGGCTTTGTTTAACCCCCTCTTCAATGAAGCCTGCTTTCAAGAAGAGTTCACTTGGAGGTGTATAAAAATTCTAATTCTTCTGTAGCCATGTTACATAAATGGAAAGTGTCTTCCTTGCTGAGAAAGTGTGTTATCATTTTGGTGTAGGTGGTCTAATTGTTGAGTGTCTGACTGTTAACTGTAAGGTTGTTTGTTTGAGTGTGCTCTCTAGGAGAAAGACCTGTGATCGGCTCCTGTAAAGACTGAAGCCTATGAAACCCTGTGCAAGAGTTCTGCTCTTGCCCATAAGGTTACTTTGACTTGAAATAGACTTGAAGGCATATTGCAACAACTGTCACAGTATCTTCTATGTATATAATATCTTTGTTATCATTGAAGTGAACATTTTCAAAGCAGGTTTATTTTCCATTTAATTGTTTATACACTATTTATTCCTAAGATTAATTACAAAGCCCACAATACAACCACTGTTTTCCTACTTCCTCCATGTGATTTTCATTTCCATTAATCCTTATATTACTTCCTGTTTTCAGGACTATCTTTGGGCAAATATTGTACATATTCTAAGCAGTGGATTGTTTCACTGGTGTTATAGATGTCCTTTATAGGTCTATCTGTTATGTCTGTCAAAATAACAGTCCAGTGATTTGTTTTTACTGGGGAAAACAACTCATCATAGAATATTGATTTAGAAATACTTAGCCTGAAGATACCCACTCTTTTTTTCTTCCCTCCTAGATACCATCTTACTATGAGACTGGATGCAATAAGTCATAGTAAGTGTTTGGAATCCTGGGGCTGGAGACAGAGGTGGAAGATGAGTAAAGAGAAGAAAAGAAAACAAAAAATAAGACAAAGAGAGCCATATTTTCTTATTCTTATAACTTCAGGCTTAGTAGGTCATGTTTTAGACCCAGAGGACAATTATGAAAAAGTGTAACTAGCCAGATAGAGCTCCAGAGATAGTAAAAGTAATTATAGGTTTACCAAAATTGCTGGCAAGTTCTGCTGATTATCAACACAGAATGATTAATCCACACCCAAAAGAAAGGTTCGGGGGCACGCTAGCCCCGTTATCAGTGTCTGCCTGTAGAGAATTAACTCACTTTGATTTGTACGTAGGAATCTTTGTCTGTCACAAACTATTAGACATTCAACTAATAGACAGAAAGTTGATAGTTTGAATCCAGCTCAGGAGGGACTCTGAAGACAGGCGTTGAGTTCCGCTTCCCGAAAGTCATAGCTGCAGAAAATAACCATGAAACACAGTTCTCACCTGCATTGCAATAACAGACCATTAAAATCAACTCAACAGCAACCACCACCACTTACACAAATCTTGCAATTTTTTTAGTAACTCACTCCCTGCCATCAAGTCAATTCTGGCTCATGGTGACATTCTATTGGGTTTTGGAAAATGTGGCGTTTGGTTTGCAGCACGGCATGTTATGGCCAACATCATCAATGGTCCTTTTCTCTTGGGGAGATTAGAATGTTCACCCAAACACTGTGAAGTTAGGGCTACTATAATCTAACTACAGATTATAATTAGAGCAAGCTTTCGATCAAATTTTATTACAGGTATGAACCCTTTTAAATAAACCTGTATGAGCAAGCAGCAGCACAACCTCTTCTGCAAGCTCAATGAAATCACTGTTTTCTATTCATTTAGTTGATCTGACAAACTTCCTGCAAGTTAAGCCAGGAAAAATGAAACCTCTAGATGCAAGATTCTGCTACTTGTCTTAACAGAAAGCAAAAGTCCCTCTAAACCAGTAACTGGAGGAGATAGAACAATTTTCAGAAAAACTCTAAAACACTGCTAAATGGACCAAAAGTTTGCTAAATGTTTTCAGTAGAAATATTTGTTTAAAGTATACCTTTTATGGTTTTCACAGGTCATGTTTTTCATTGTTTTGAGTTATTTCTACAGTCTTTAAGGTTAACCTGTATAAAACAGATAGAGATACATGTAATTAATATCCTGTGATTTGGAAGTGACTTAAGGCAACCAATACAGCAACAACACTTGATCTAATGGGGATTCAATCACTTTATTCCTCTAGTGAAGTAGTCAGTTGCAAAACCTAGTAAGAAAATGAATTTAATCATTATGGATGTTCATAATTTATCTGGTCTTTTAATTGTTATTTGGATTAACAGAAACATTTTTTCCAGTTTCTTCTTAATTAATTAATGAGTGAACTAAAATCTTTGATTCTTATTCCTTTTCAATCTTAGAAAGATATGATTTTACTTGCTATTAAAAATAAATTTCCCCCACTATCCTTAAAAGTGCAGATTTGTTATATGGCTAGACTTAATACTGTTCACTCCAGAGTAAATATCACAATCAAAGTTTTTATTCAATTTCCAATGTATATATTTCAGATATCTTTAATTTAATCCAAAACGAAAGGAAGAAATCTTGAAGGAGCTAAATAGATGCTTTCAGAGGGCATCTCGAGAAGATAAAAGAGAATATTATAGCAAAATGTGTAGAGACCTAGAGGTAGAGAATAGAAAGAGAAAGACACGCTTGATGTTTCTCAAGCTAAAATAATTGAAAACAAAATAAAGCCTCAAATTGCAAGACCAAGAGATGCTATGGATGCAATAAAAAATAATCCAGGAAGTATCAAAAGAAAATGGAAGGAATACACAGAATTGCTGTACAAAAAAAAAGGCCCCTAGGAATTGATAGAATACCAATTGACATATTTCAACTAACAGATGCAGTTCGAGATGTGCTCATCAGTTTATTCCAGGGAATTTGGAAGGCATCTACCTGACCAACTGACTGAAAGAGGTTCGTATTTTCCTCATTGCCAATGAAGATGTTCCAACAGAATGGGGAAATTATTCCATGCAGAGCAAAATATTGCTGAAGAGCATTCAAAAATGGCTAGAACAGTACATTGATAGGAAACTAGCAGAAGTTTAAGCTGGCTTTTATACCTTGCACTAGGTATATCATTGCTGATGTCAGTTGGATTCTGGCTGAAAGCAAAGGAAACCAGATGAATGTATGTTTATGTTTTATTGACTATGCAAAGGCATTTGACTATGTGGATCCTAACAAATAATGGCTAACATTGAGAAGAATTAGAATTCCAGAACACTTAATTGCACTAATACAAAATCTATACCTATACCTAAACCATGAAGCTGTTGTCCAAACAGAGCAAGGGAACATTGCATGATTTAAAATCAGAAAGAGTACATGTCTAGGCTGTATCCTTTCTCCATATCTATTTAATCTGTATGCTCAGCAAATACTCTGAGAAGCCTGACTCTATGAGGAAGAACTTGGCATTAGAATTGGAGGAAGACTCATCAACCACTTGCTTTATGCAGATGATAAAATTTTGCTTGGGGAAAATGACGAGGATAAGAAATGCTTGCTGCAGAAAATCAAGGACTACAGCTTTCTGTGTGGATTACATATCAACATCAAGAAAACAAAGATCCTCACCACAAGACAAACAGCTAACTCTATGTTAGATGGAAAAAGTATTAAAGTTGTCAATGATTTCATCTTACTTGGATCAACATTAACACCCGTGGTACCAGCAGTCAGGAAATCAAAAGATTTATTGCATTATGCAGCTCTCCAGAATACTGAAGAGCAATGATATAAATTATATAAAAGAGAAATGATATAAATTTTAAGACTAAAGTGTGCTTAATTCAGGCCATGGTTTTCTCAATCAGTTACTATGTATTAGAGAGTTGGACCACGAATAAAGATGACAGAAAATGAATTGATGTCTTTGAGTTGTGGTGCTGGAGAAGAGTATTAAATATCTCATGGACTGTAAAGAGAACAAAGAAATATATGTTGGAGAAAGTGCAGCCAGAGTGCTCCTTGAAAGCAAAGATGGTGAAGCTTCATCATTCACACTTCAGATGTATGGATAGATGAGAATATTCATTAGAGAAGTCATGAGTGGATGATGAGGTCAGTGAAGGAAAGGATGATCCTTAATGAGAAGGATTGGCATAGTGACTTCAGCGATGGCCTTAAATGTTTCAGGCATGATAAGGATGACACAGGATAGGGTAGGGTTCAGGTTGGCTGTTCATAGGATGGATATAAGTCATATTAGACTTGAAGGCAACTAACAATAACAGCAGGAAAACCAAAACCATACATATTGAATGTATTTAAATTCCAATAATATCTGCCATTAAAGAGCTCTGATGGCCTAGTGGTAAGGAGTTTACTAGCAACTCAGAGGTACAAGTTTCTAAGGTATTAGTTTCTCTGAAGTAGAAAAATGTGTAAATCCTCTCATGTGATTAACTGCCTTTGAAAGTCTGCTGGACAGTCAGCTCTGGATTGGCTCCAACTTTAATGGTACTCAATCATTCAAAATAATGATCGTAAGATTCTCACATATATTATGATAATTAGCAAAATCCTAAGTGCTTATATGAAGAGAGTGGTGCTATTTATGAAAATGCTACATCTTTAAGTAGTCTGAATTAATCCAAATGCTTCAAGAGAGAAAGATGAAGAGTGTCTTTCTTTTAAGATTTACCGCTTTGGAAATCCAAAGGAGAGTCATTAGGAGTAAGAATTGACTCATAGTGAGTTTTTCAGTTCAAGAGTTTATCAGTACATGAATAATAGAAGTGCTTGTAGTGCCCAAATAGAACCTTTCTGACCTAGTACTAATTGGTTTCTCTGGGGTGCAGACTTTCACTTAGAGTAATTAAACATTCTTGAAATTAAAATTTACATTAAATTAAGCTAATAAATAATAATCAAGAAAAAATAGGTCTTGAAGAAACTGCCTTAAGTCTCTATGAATTTATAATTCCATATTTAGAGTTAATAATAAATTTTAATTTACATATGTGATTATATCTATCTCCATACATGATTATTTACATACTTAAATGTGAACAAGATATATATGTAAATGTGTTGAATGACCCCAAAAAGTTTAAATTAAATTATCTATGTCTATATGTCTTAGTCTGTCTTATTCTGAAAGTTTTTCTGAAATCTGCCCACCATAAGTCACTCTTCTGGTATTTTAAGTACCAGTGGCATGTCTTTCAGCAACATTGATATCCAGTCCAAAACCTGGCAGACAAGTGTTGTACGTATCTATAGTGTGAATTATATGTAAGCAAGCATACTCATGTTGTTGTTGTTGTGTACCATTGAGTCAGAACTGACCCATAGCTGACCCTCTAGTGGATTTTCAGAAGCAGTTAATCACATGGAGGAGATTATCCATACTTCCGTGGAGCACCTGGTGGGTTCAAAGACACCACATGCCTTACACATGATATAAAATAAGCAGCATTACACAAGCCACAGCCCTAATACAGCAAATTGATAAGTAAGTGTTGTCATCATAAGAGCAAACTATAGAACAAGCAGCTACACAAATATTATAAAACATACCTGTTATGGGAAGTAAAGAACAAACTGGGTTCTCCTGACTTCAGAAAATTTACACTGGTCTGCCTGGCTAGAGAAGATATCGCTGCCAGTCCAGGCAGGGTGGCCAGTCAAAGATCTCTAGTATAAAGAGATAGTCACTGCCTATCTGCCATGTCCATATGTGCCCCCTAAGTGGCTGTGGAGTGTGTCATTAAAGGTGCCAAGTAAAAAGAGCCCCAATCAGAGGAGGTGCCCCCATTTAGTCATGCTGCTGCAAAACCTACACATAGACTCACAGACAGCTCTCTGAACAGATCAAGGGATAACTATATGGTTTAAAATCGAGAAAGGCGTGCATTTGGTTTGTATCCTTTCTGCATAATTATTCAATCAGTGTAATGAGCAAATAATTCAAGAAACTATACTCTGTAAAGAAGAATGTGGCAACAGGATTGGAGACTCATCGATCAACCTATGTTATACGTAACTTCACACACACACACACACACACACACAATATTGACTGAATTATCAACTGTTTTCCACTATAAAGTTTTAACTTGAATGTTTTTTTGTGATAAAACCAAGTTAAATTGACTATTGTTGCATTGATTCTGACTCATGATGACACTCTGTTGAAATTCAAGTCCTTTGCAATTTTGCACAGATGGATTATTCTTTTTATTTCAGAGCAGCTGGTGGATATTGTCAAACATTTTATTAGCAGCACAACCAGTACCTGAGCCAATTTTCTGTGACGGTGAGTGATGAGCTCAAAACACCACGTAACTTTTGAATGTGTTTTTAAAAAGTTGTTTATATTTATAAATGTGACCTTGCATCAAACATTCTGGGTTTTTATTATCTACACATAATCATTTATTTACATTATATTTCATGTATATATATCAAGTTTTATATAATCTTTCATTCACATTTTTGGTTTGTTGATTTACACTGTGTTTTATACAATTTACAAAATTGTGTTTTATTGATTTTTTAAAAAAATATCAGTTAAGCAGATTATACAATCTTGCTTGAAGAAATTAAAGAAGTCTCGAAGCATTGCATACTGCATACAGTCTTCAGATTATATCTCAACATGGAAGAAACAAAAAACTCTTAACCAATGGAAAAATAGGCAACATTATGGTAAATCAAGAAAAGATTGAATTTGTCAACAGTTTAGTTTTTTATTATTATTATTAATTTCAATGAACATCTACAGAGATTTTGGATGCATTGTTGCACTTTTCTCTCTACCCACCTCACCCCCACCCCCACCCCCAGTTTGCTCCTCTCCTTGAAAGGCAAAAGAAAAATTCCTTCATTGGCACACAGTTTAGTTTTTTTTGATCCACAACAATACACAATGGTAACAACAGTCAAGAAATGAAAATATGTACTGAATGGGGAAAACCTGCTGTTAAGGATCTCTCCAAAGTGCTAACAGGTTAGGATGTCAGTATAAAGACTAAGGTGTGTCTGATTAAAGCCATAGTATTTGCTATGTGTCTGAAAGTTGGACAACAAATAAGAATGACAGAAGAACCAATGTACTTTTAAGTAAGAAGGGCACTGAGTATCCCATGGACTGTCAAAGCAACAAACTATCTTGGAGGAAGTGTGTTGCAACAGTGCTCCTGAGAGGCAAGAGTCATAAAATTGTGTCTCACATAATTTTGGCATGTTGTCAGGTGTGCCCAGGTTAAAAAAAAAAAAAAGACATCATATTGGGAAAGGTAGAGTAAAAGAAAGAGACAAAGATCTTCAGTAAAATATATGTCCCTAATGACTACAACGATGAACTTCAGCCTGTCAGAGATTTTTGAGGTTGGTGCAAGAGAGCACAAGGTGGAGATCTGTTGTTTAAAGAGTTACTAAGAGTCAGAGTTGACCCAATGGCACTTAATAACAACAACAACATCTATCCTGAACAAATATATTCACAAACAACTAAAGTCAAAGAGGAAGAAACTGATAATTTCTACCAACTTATACCATGATGGAACACAAAAGTTGGGAAAAAAGTAGTATTCTTATCAATGCCATCCTCAATTTGCTAGGTCCAGAATGTCAAATGCTTTTTCATAATCAATAAAATACAAGTGAACATCTTTCTATTATCTCCACTATCCTATCAGCCTTTGAATGGTGGTGCTAGTGAAGATTGTTGAATATACTATAGACTACCAAGGGAAGAAACAAATCTGCCTTGTAGAGGGTGCTCCCAGAGTGTTTCTTACAGGCAAAGATGGTGAAATTTTATCTCATGTACTTTGGGCAAGTGAGGGACTAGTCTTCAGGAAAAAAAGATATACTGGGAATGCTAGAAAGTTAGTAAGAGAAGACCCTTAATGAAATGAATTGTTGTGGAGACTACCATGATGGGCTTAAGCATGACGAATTATGAGACTGGTACTGAATGAATAAAAGTTCAGATCTGTTGTTCAGAGGATCTTGTGAGTCATAGTTAACTCAAGGGCACTTAACATCAGCAATAAGAAGGGACAAATTCTGGAGTAATTGAGGAGAGTAGATGTTCAAAAAACATTTTCTTCTTACCTAAAATCACACTGAAAACCATCTTAATTTGAGGAAAACTTTTCCTCTAAAGTCATGTAATTTACATCGCCCATGTAAATTCGAGAGGAATTTTATGTTATATAATTCAATATTGTGTGTAATTATGCAGTAAAAATTAGAACAGAAAGAACAATTGCAAAAGCAGTCTGCTGCAAGTCTTAGGGCAGTTGAGGTAAATGTCTTAGAGTGACTGGCGGAAGGTATCCTAAACTCACACTGGAGAAGGAATTTTCAAACCTGTTATATACGCTTTTCATAGTTGTGTTGTTGTTAAGTGCCATCGAGTCATAGACGACTCATAGCAACCCTATGAATGAAAGACCTGAACACTTGTATAACTTTCGTCATTCCTCCAAGTTCATAGAGCTTCAGAAGGCAAGCTATTTCGGAAGTGGATACCACTCCTGCTTCCAAGCTTGTTTTAATCAGGAAGCTCCACCAACTCTATCCACCATGGGTAACCGTTATCGCGTTTGACATATCAGTGTCACAGTGTTTAGCAATACTATAGATAGTCTAAATATACCAATAAAGTTTGTTTATGAAGGACTCAGTGAAGATGATAGCCAAGAGCAGGTCTAAGACCTGGACTCTTTCATATGAGCATCATGAAAAGTAAGTAGAAATCTGTAATCTCTGTAATTTGTCATTTTAACTCCAAAAAAAAACCTCTGAAAAGTAGGTGAAGGATTGCAGAACTGAGTACACACTAAAATAAAAAATAATGTATATTTTAGATGGTAGACAACTTCCTCTTTTTATATTTTTTTCCACTATTCCTTTCCTGTCTCTCTAGTATGGCAGCAGAATAGCTTCAACAGGGTTGTTAGTAGTGTACATTCTCAAAGCTGTTGTTGCTGGGTGCCAGTAATTTGAATAAGACTCAGTGATTCTGAAAAACAGATCTAAATATTGCCCTATCCTATGCCATCCTCAGTATCTCTAATATTCTCAAGTATTTTTTTACAGTCACAGTACCAATCCACCATGTTGAGAGTCTTCCTTTCTTTTTATGACACTCTACCTTTCCTAGAATAATGTAATTCCTAAGAACTAGTCACTCCTGACAACATACCACAAGTATGTGAGACAGAGTTTCATTATACCTGCCTACAAAAACATCCAAGTTGAACTTCTTCCAAGACTGACTTGTTTGTTCTTTTGACAGTGCATGGGATATTCAGAACTGTTCTCCAACACCACAATTCAAAGGAATCATTTTTTTCTGCCTTCCTTATTCATTGTTAAAATTTCAGATGCAAACAAAGCAATTGAAAAAGATCATAGTTGAATCAAGTGCAACTTAGTCTTTAAAATTATATTCTTTCTATTTCACACTTTTAATTGGTCCTTGACAGCAGATTTTCCAATGCAATATGACTTTTGATTTCTTCATTGCTTTTATAATGGATTTTTATTGTGGATCCATGTTAGATAAAATTAATAACAGCTTCAATCTTTTCTCCATCATATTGTGTTTGCCTATTTTCCCAGTGGTGAGAATTTTTGTTTTCTTGTTGTTGAGATGTAGACTATATTGAAGGCTGTCTTTGAACTTGTGCAGCTAGTGCTTCAATTCTTGTTCAGTTTCAGCACGCAAGATTGTGTCATCTGCAGAGCTCAGGTTGTTGCTGAGTCTTCCTCTAATTCTGATGTCAGGTTCTTCTTTTTATGATCAATTTTCTAGAAATATTTGGCCAGCATAAAAATTGAATAGAAGTGGAGAAAAGTCATAGCCTTATGCACACTTTTCCTGATTTTAAGCAATGCAATGTCCCCTTGTTCTGTTGAGACAACTAATTCTTGGTCTATGTGTAGGTTTTCCTATACAAATAAGCGCTCTAGGATTCTCATAGTTCTTAATGTTATCCATAATTTGTTATAATCCACATTCTCAAAGAAGGAGCTCTAATATCTAGCGTTGAAGCTAGTGTGTAGACTTTTTTATTAAGGGAATGATGAACTAAAAAGAAGGACTATAATCGATTGAGAGTTTCTTCGAAATTAGCACTTTTGAAAAAAACTTTTTGCATGAGAATTGAGAATAACATATTGTCATAGTCTAATGTCTAGGATTAGACAAAAAAGAAAAATGTCTTACAGAGAAATTGGAAATGATACAAACAAAACAAACAAAAAAGGATATGTTGGAGATTAAAACATTATTGTTGTTATGTGCAGTCGAGTTGCCTGCGACTCATAGAGACCCTATGTTTAACAGCCCTAAACCCTGCTCTGTCCTGTGCCAATCTTATTGTCTCTGACACACCTACCCTCATTACTCCAGTCTCTGAATCAATTTATCTCATCAAGGGTCTTTTTCTCTTGCACTGTCCCTTTATCCTCTCAAGAATGACATCTCTCTCCAAAGACTGATCCTTCCTTGCAATATGTCTAAAGTAAGTCAGACGAAGCTTCAGAATCCATGCCTCTAAGGAGCAGCCTTCACCCTCTCTAGGATGAATCCGTTTGTTCTCTTAGCAGTCCATTGTATGTATACTCAATAGTCTCCAGCACCACAGCTCGCAAGCATACATTCTCCTTCTTTCATCTCTAGTTTTTGTCCAGCTCTCTGATGTATAGCAAGTAATTGCAAAGGCCCTGGCTGGTATAAGGCACACCTTAGTCTTCAGACTGATATTGTTGCTCTTCAATACTTTGGAGTGGTCTCTGACAGCAACTTCCTCAATGCAATTTGTCTTTTAATTTCCTGGCTGCTGGTGCCAAGAATGTTGTTTGTGGAGCCAAGCAAACTAAAGCTGTTAACAATCTCAATCTCCTCACCATTTATCATGATGCTGCCAATTGGCCCCCAGGTGAGAATCTTTGTTTTCTTGATATTGAGCTTCTATCCATATCAAAGGCTGCAGTCTTTGACCTTCTGCAGCAAGGAAAGTGAGGACAACAACAAAACCAACATAGCTGACTCTCCAGTAGATTTTTCAGAAGCTTTTAATCTCATTGCTCATCTTTCTACCATAGAAAGTCTAATAGATTTGAACCATTAACTTGTCTTTGGATTGGTAGCACAACTCCTTACCCACTAGGCCTCTGTAGCATAAAATACACACACACACACACACACACACACACACACACACACACAAAGAAGAGGAAGTACTAAATAGAGTTTCTGGCACTGAAACTGTAATAACTAAAATGAAAAGTGCAACTAAAATGACTCATCAGCATACATAATATAGAATATTACTTAGCCACAAAGAAAAATATTGATACTTTGTGACAGGAATCTTAAGCACAATATGGGGAATAAAGGAAGTGAGACACAAAAATACAACTCTTGTATGATCATACTTTCATTAAATATCTAAAAAGGCAAAATGAATACAGAGGAAATTTTATTGCAGGTTATCAGAGCTGCTGTTGTTGTTAGATGTTCTTGAATCAATTACTGCTCATAGTGACTCTATAAACAATAACTCTGAATCTAGACCTATATTGAGCTGATTTCACTATCACTGTCATATCTTCCACCATTGCCATAGTCACTGTATCAATTCATCTCATCCAGGGTCTTCCTCTCCTACTCTAACTCTTCACCCTTCCAACCATGATGTCTTTCTGCAAGAATTGGTCCCTCTGGCAAAAAGCCCAAAGTATATGAGACTAAACTTCAAAATCCTTTCCTCCAAGAAGAACCCTTTGTAGAATAGATTTTTTATCTTGGCAGTCTATAGTATTTTTAATACTCATTTTCTGTACCACAACTCAAAGATATCGATTTTTCTTGTGTTACCCACAATCATTGTACAACTTGCATAGCAAGTAATTAAGAAGACCATATCTTGGATCAGGAGCATCTTCGTCTCTAAACGGACGTCTTTGCTCTTTTGCACTCTAGAG
>NW_006399840.1:13426585-13485597 GCF_000299155.1 Elephantulus edwardii | reverse complement strand
CAGGAGGGGAAGACCCTCTATGAGATGGATCGATTCAGTGACTGGGGTAATCGGGATGGGTGTGTCAGAGGCAATGCGGTTGGCGCAGGATAGAGCAGGGTTTAGGGCTGTTGTGCATAGGGTCGCTATGAGTCGGAAACGACTCGACGGCACATCACAACAAACAACACAGTCAAATGCCTTTACATAGTCAATGAAACACAGATAGACATTCCTCTGTACTCCTGCTTCCAGCCAAGATCCATCTGACATTGGCTACAATGTCCTTAGTGCCTCTTCTAAACCCAGTTTGCACTTCTAGCAGTTCTCTGTCAATGTCAATTTATTAATATTAATCAGCAGGATTTTGTTTAGGTATTGTATCAGTGATATTGTTCAATAATTTCCACATTCTGTTGGACCACTTTTTTTTTTGGATGAGTATATTTTAGTTTATTGAGACAAGGAACTTACTGACCAAGGAAAACAGCAGAGCTTACCTAAAATCTTGAATGTTTTAGAAATAGGGTGTGGGAAATCCTGGAGATACTGGGGATTCCATCCATCATTGCCATATTGTTTTTATGAACAGTTGGCTATCAGTAATATTGATCCTATAAACAAAGATCTGAACTTGTCTCATACCATCCACTTGCTCATCAACAGAGCTGAAGCCTATTGTTTCAGTCCATGTCAATCTTTCTTGTTGAAAGTTTGCCTTTTTCTCTGACCCTCTACCTTTCCTCGCATGATGTCTTTTTCCAAGGACTCACCTCTCCTAATAACATGTCAAAAGTATATAAAATATCACCATTTTTATCTCCAAGAAATACCCTGGTTGCACTTCCTCTAAGGCAAATTTGTTTGTTCTTTTGACTGTTCATGGAATATTCAGTATTCTCCAAAATCACAATTCTAAGGCATCAATTGTTTTCTGTTATCCTGTTCCCTCCCTTGTCCAACTTTCAGAAGCATAGGGAATATTGAAAGTATCATACTTGGAATAGGCAAATTATAGCTTTCAGAATTACTTCCTTGCTCTTTATAATTTTGGAGATATCCTTGATTTCCCTAATGCAAAACATGATTTCTCGACTTCTGCTACCAAGGGTATTGATTGTGAATGCAAGTAAGGTTAAATTCTTAACAACTTCAATCTTTTCTCCATCTATCATAATATAGGCATTGGTCCAGTGATGCTTTTTTTTGTGTTCTTGATATTAAGTCAGGATTCATTTTGAAGATTTTTGATCTTCTATAGCATATGCTTTATGACCTCTTCAATTTTAGTACCACAATCTTCCTCATATAATCCAGTTCTCAAATGATTTGCTTAGGCTATAGATTGAACAGGTATGCAGAAAAGATATAACCCTGATGTACACCTTTCCTGATCTTAAGCCCTATAGTATTCCCCTGTTTTGTTCCTTGATTTATGTATAGGTTTCTCATTATCACAATCAAGCATTCTGGGATTTTCATTCATCTCAACAATATCCACAATTTGTTATGTTCCACATAATCAAATGCCTTTGCCTAGTGAATACAACACAAGTAAACACACACACTTTATCTACCATGTAAATAAATGATAAAACCAAAAAAGATAACTCATTTTTTTGTTCTCTGTAATTTATCTGTTTTCAATATAAAGTCAACATTATCAGGAACACATATGATGGCCTAGAGGGTAAGGAGAAATGCCTTAAATTTGCATTCACAAATTGTTCCTCAAGAGAAAGATGGATGATCTCCTCTTTGTGATTTACAGCCTCTGAAAACCCACTGGAGGATCAGCCATGAGTCAGTTCTGACTAGATGGAAATGAGGAGAAAGAGAGACTACTTGTATCCAAATAGTTTTTGTTTCGTGTACACTTCCTGTGAATCTGTACTACCTTATGTGCATTCTTATAAGCCAATGGTTGTCAGTAGCTAATTTTGAGTAAGTTTTGAATCACGGTGACCCTATATCATCAGAACGAAACATTGCCTGGTCCGTTTTGCTATCTTCATGATCATTGACGTTGTGACTACCCTGTATTTTGAGTGCCTTTCACCTTAATGGCTTCATCTCTCAGCATTTTGACAGACAATATTCTATTGTAATCTGAAGGATTTTACTAGATAATTTTCAGAAGCAGATCTTTAAAGCCTTTCTTCTACATCTGTCTTAGTTTGAAAGCTCTATTGAAATCTGTCCATCATCATTTATCCTGCTGGTATTTGAAACACATAGCTTCTAGTCATATGCAGTCCAAAGCAGAAGAGTGGTAGAAGTATGCAGTAAAGATGTATGTTTGATATTGTCCTTATGTACAGCCAAGTTTTATGGAAATACCCATTATGTGGGCCAGTAAATATTTACTTACAGTTTATTTTTAAAGTTGGCCAACAATCAATCTCTAAGGTAATGAATCTTCCAATCCTTACACTGAATCACTCACTAGTCTTTGCAATTTTTATCATTGTCTGAAATTAATTGAATTTAAGGTTGGGATTAGAAGGCCTAGAAGTTGCCGATCGTTGGTCGGTGGGCATATGGGTCTCCCACAATGAGCCTAGCCATGAAGCAAGGTAAAGTCAGCAGTTGCCAGACCTTGTTCCAGAAACACAGTTGAATTCTGATCTCCCCTTCTCAACTGCTGTGCTTCTGAGAGCTTAACAACAACACACAATAAGGGTTGGGAGCAGAAGCAAGTTTACAGAAGTTTATTTTTTGTTTTTCAGGATGATTATAGAGAGAAGTACATCAGAATTGACCTAAGCAGCTGAGGAATTGAAATGATATTCCAATAACACTATTGGAAGTTTTGGATATAGTTAAGTGAAGTAATTTGAAGGAGTGATAAACTAAACTCATTATTTCCAATGTATCATTGATCAGTGAGGAAAACACAAGGGCTATATTTTAATTTTTAATATGATAAACACGGGAAAGAGCACAGCATTTCTTTTACTTAATATTTCATGAAAGTATTTGAAAAGAGCACATCTTATTATCTGAGAATATAACAAATGTCTGTCATTTCCCAGTGATGGAATGTGTCAAGAAATGATCATTGCTCAGAAAACTAAAGTTTAAAGAGCATGCTTTTGCAAACAAATAATAGAATGTGATATAATATTGTGTGGCTGTGTTAAAGAAATAATTATATATCTAAATGGAATCTGAGTCAAAAGGGAAACAGACTCTTTCTCTTTGACTCCAATACCACACCACACCCGTGAGCACACACCCACATGGAAACATTTATACTACTCATTAATACACACATCATGCTTGAAGATCAGAGATGTGGCTTGATGTCCTAGAGAGATCAGACTTGTGAGAAAACTTGTTATTAACACTTTTCCCCTAAACCTTTGCTCTACTATCCCTTGTATGAATTCTTATATATTTCTGGGATAGGAGTGAGAAGATACTTGTATACAAAGTTTACCTATTCACCTATAGACTATTTTCGTCATCCACTGTCAAGTTGGGAGTGAACCAGAGCTGCCCCTCCAGCATGTTTTCAGAGACAGTATATCACATGAAAGGAGATTGCCCATGCTTCTTCCTCAGAGCAGCTGGTGGATTCAAACCTTATCTTTTGGAGGCTACCAGAGCTCCAATAGACCACAGTAGGATTTAATAAAATTGTCATATTATTATGAAATGAATGCCTGAAGCTTTCACGCTTGAACACAAACTATCATAACTACTATTCCTCATTTAGAATTTTGAAACTTGGAATTTCCATGTTCATTATACACTTTATACCTTCCTTGCTTTTTTCCTGGTCCCTTGTGTTTGATGAATGCTTGAGCACTCCACTGCTACTAAAACAGTTGAGTGACACTGGAAAAAAAAATCAGGAAGTTTCATATGTGCAGAACCCTCAATTGTAATAAAGGAAGAAGTAGGGCTGCAGTTAAGTCACTGTAGAAAACTAAGGTCCCAGGAATAAGTACCAGTAGACTTGTTTCAACTAACAGATGCACCCTTCAATACTCTCACCAGTCTATGCTGGGAAATTTGGAAAACAGCTGTCTGGCAAGTGGTTTATAAGAGTTCCATGTTTGTTTCCATTCCCAAGAAAGATAATCCAATAGAATGTGGAAACTATCAAACAGTATCATTAATATCGAGTGCAAGCAAAATACTGTGAAGTTCATTCAAAAATAGCTATAACAGTACATAGATAGGGGACTGCCAGTAGTTCCAACAGGATTTAGAAGAGGCCGTGGCACCAGGGTTATTATTGCTGATGTCAGAAGTATCCTGGCTGAAAATAGGGAATACCAGAAGAATGTATATTTGTAAAACAGAGATGTAGCTCAAAAGATAAAGAGACTGACAAATACAGCCAGAAATGTATAATCTGGAAAGGTTAAAATTGATGAATGAGACTTTCTAGAGACTAAGTTTCTATGTTCACCAAAACTTTTTTCCAAAATACAATACGGATGAGGACATGGTGTGAAACACAATGTATATGAACTTTGTAAGCACACTAATTAAGAAAAAAAAGAACAGATCAAAAAAGAAAACTCTGGAAATCTGCGTCTGAAAGGCTAATGCCTTGAGTATCCTATGAAGCAGTTCTACTCTGCTCACATGGAGTTATCATGATTTAGAGTTGCAACCGGCAACAACGGCAGTGTTCTTAGTACATTAAAGTTTAAAAGATATCTCTGGAAAGAGATGGTGTTCACTAAGTCTCCCCACCAGGAATTCACAGATCATCTTGTAAAGACTCACACCAGAGTCTCCATGCAGAGGACTCAGGCTCCAGCTGTGGCCACCACATAGTGGATTTTCTTTAACAAATAAAGTGAATTAAGTTCTAAAAAAAAAAAAGATAACTAAATAGAAACTACTTTTTACTACAAAGCAGACCAATCATTTATTTATATTTTATTTACCTTTTGTACCACTGTGAGAGCAAACAAATATCCAGAAATTACTAGATTAATTTTTTTTTCTATTATTATTTTGCCCTGAGACACTGGATCATTCAGATATATTTTCAGCTAGGTCTATCTGCTTTAAGACCCTATTGAACTTTGTGTCTATAAGGGTGTGTGTGTGTGTGTGTGTGTGTGTGTGTGTGTAGCACATACACATGGGGTGGAGAAAAGCATACTCAACGGGTCTGGCAGTGTTTTATAAATGATATTATTTTTGGCAAAGTCTTATCTTACTTGGGGTGGTAAATGAGTAAATTACCATGGTGAAGTATGATTTTGTAAAATTAGCTTGGGTATACAGAAACACAATTAATTCCAGACCCTCAGGCAAAAGTGATGAAGTAACTAGGGTCTTTGTTCTGCTGATTATCAGGTATGCCATCTTTCCTTCTGAGTTACAGCAGGCACTTTCTGGCTAGTGGTTGAAATGTTAGGTATGCATTTGCTATGTTGACAAGGCCACTCCAGGATTACATTTTGGTCTGTGAGGGCAAAAGAGGGAATCATTCTCCAGGGAAAATTTTTTTTCTCTCTAGTAACGTTCACTCACAACAGACATTTTGCCTCTTTTTAATGATAATCCCAAGATAGTCACTAGTGAATTTTTTAAAACCTAAGCTCCAAATTAGCCAGTTTTATTTGCGTTAAAGACTTAGACATCACCATCATTAGGAAAATATACTTGATTCTCATTGTTTAGGAAGACTTGAAAGAAAGGAAAAACTCTAAGGAGATAAAAATTGAGTGAGGTCTTCTTTCTATTTCCACATAGCCATATTCTGAAAAGAAAAGAGCAAAATCTGAGTTACACCTTGATGTAACAAACTGATGCCAGAGTACATGAGCGTTCAATCCTTTGCAAACTTCCACGGGGCCACCATAGAAACTATTTTCAGAACCATTTGAGAGATGCTATACTTATACTGTTAAATATCTTTGCATTTTCTGGGAACATAAGACTGCAGATTGGTTGACACTGAGATGTTTAAGCACAGTGCTGTTAGTTGGCAGGTAGCATAGACCTTGTTGGTTTTCACTCTACAGAAACAATTTAAAACAAGGAAGTAACCAATTTAGTAATTAGAATGAAGGGGTCCTAATGATTTTTTTGTTTCACCTCTCATTATGTGCTAAAGTGTTCTTGTTAGTGATTTGATAGAAAATGTTTACAGAGACACAGTTTTGTTGTTTGTGGATTTTTAAAAAATTTTATACTAGTTTATTTACAAAATTGGAATACATTGTTCTCAAGAACAAATTCTTTCCATTTCCCTCATCCCCCCACCCATTAAACTGTACAACTCCATGATTAATTCCCCCTCCCCCTGCACATCCTCCTCCCTTTCCTTCCAACCTCTCCCACTCCTCTTGGATCTTTATACTCATTCTACAATAATGGATTTATACAATATTTCTCCTTCTGGGACTGAGTTAGTTCACTCAGCATAATGCTTTCCAGTCCCTCCCAAGTTAAGTAATAATTTACAAAATCATTGCTCCTGCATGCTACATAGGATTTCACTGTGTGAATGTACCATAATTTCTCAATCCATTCATTTGTTTTTGGACATTTGGGCTGTTTCCATGTTCCTATGATGATGAATACAGCTGCTATGAACATTGGTGTACAAACCTCAGTGTGTGCCTCAGTTATCATTTTCTCAGGGTATATTCCAAGTAGTGGAATAGCTGTGTCATATGGAATTTCTATGTTCAGCTTTTTGAGGAATTGCCAGACTGCCTTGCAGAATGGTTGTGTCATTTTACATTCCCACCAATAATATATGAGTTTCTTCCTCGCCACATCCTCTCCAACACTTATTACTTGCTGCCCAGAGACATTGGTTAAGACAGAATACAATAATGTGAGAAAACCAATTTATATAACCACTGGTGGAAAAATTACTATCTCTAGGCTGAACATTTCTGCTGAGAAGGAAGATTTATAACTACTATAATTCATAATCCATGAAGGTCTCATCTATCTGGTACTTCAGTAAATGACTTCATCAAACACTCAGACATTTGATTAATTCATTTAAAATTTATTGAATGAATACAATATACCACACATAGTTCTGAATCTGGAGATATAGCCATAAACTATATTTGTGATTTCATATATATATATATATATATAACAATTTCATGGCGTAAAAATTAAATAAGAAATTGGGCTGTTGTTGTTGTGTGCTATCAAGTCAAAAGTCATTTATACCTAATCCTCTAGTGGGTTTGCCTGGGAGGAAATGATTCATCCTTCTCCCACGGAGCGGCCTTTGGAATTGCAGAATAGCCTCTTCTATATGCAGTTTCAATGCCTGGTAATTCTTGGTATACGTTGTTCTGGTCTTCTTTGGATAATCTTCAGCAATATTTTGCTAGCACGTGATATTAATGCTATTGTTCTATAGTTTCCACATTTTGTTGGATAACCTTTCTTGGGAATGGGAACAAATATGAACTTCTCCGATCTATTGACTAGACAGGTGTCCTCCAAATTTTCTGGCATAGACTGGTGAGCACATCCAAGGCTGCATCTGTTAATTGAAATAAATCGGTTGGTATTCAATAGATTCCTGGGGCTTTATTTTTTGCCAGCGTCTTCAATGCAGCTTCCATTTCGTCCTTCATTGTCATTGGCTCTTGTTCATATGATACTTTCTGAAAATTTTCAGTGTCAGTTAAATTAGTTTTTGTACAGGGACTCTGTATTTTATCTCAATCTTCTTTAGATGCTTCCTAGACAATTCTCTAGGATATCATTTTTATGACACAGTAAAATCAATACAAAGAGGACAATTTATAGCTATACTCACATATATAACAAAATAAGAAATAAGAAAATGTCTGAAATGAATGTCTGGAGTTTCCCTCCTTGAACACACAAATTACCATGTTGTTGTGGTTGTTTACTGTAGAGCAGAACCAATGCATAACGGACCCTCTGGTGGGTTTTCAGAGGCAGTTAATTACACAGGAGGAGATTGCCCATACTACTCCTGTAAATTACCATGACACTAAATTAATGTTAATCAAACATCTCTGATAGTTAGAAAAAGAACGAGTAAATTCTACAGCTTACAGAAGAAAGATACAAAAAAACTATTCAACTTGGGAGTTTTGGTGGTATAATGGGTAAATAGTTGCATTGCCAACCTAAAGGAAGAAAGTATTTACCCACCAGATACTCCAACAGAGAAAGATGCATAATTTCCTCCCATGCTTTATAGCCTCATTAAACCTCCTAGAGGGTCATCTCTGAATCAATTTTCATTCAACAACACGTAACAAAAACAGTTGATTAAATAAAGGAGGTCAGAATTGCTTCCACTGTGGAAAGCTGGGCCACTTCAGTAGACAGTGTCACAGACGAGAGCCACAGATAGACAAGTAGACAGTGTCATAGACGAGATCCACAGATAGGCAAGGGAGTAGAGAGGAAGCTCCCACTCACTTGCTTAAAGTGTGGATCTGAAGGACACTTGGCCAAGGGTGGCCCACGCCAGGTCCTCATGGCTGACAGGACTGACAGGCCCCAGCTCCCAGCTGGAAACAAAGGAGCACGCTTCAACAATTTAGATCCTCCCAGAAGAGCTGAAGGGGAGCATTAACATTACTGGTAAGTATATCTGTTTTCTCTTGGACACAAGAGCCTACTATTTGGCCCTAAAAGCCTTCTGATGTCCCAACTCTTCTCACTATTTCTTAGTTGTTGGAATGGACAGAAAACCTCATAAGCAGTTCCTTACTTCACCTCTGTGTTGCATGCAGACTTCTGAGTTCTAAAACAACCCAGTGGTAGATGAAATTTGCTACAGGACTTAAGAACAATAAATGACATAGTTGAGCCTTTACATCTTCTGGTTCCTAACCTTTATGCTATAATAGACAAAGTGCTAGTCAATAGGTCTTCTATTGTAAGAACTACCTTCCCTCTGTAAATTGATTTGTGCTACTATTGGAGCCTCTACTTGGAATATTATTGCTTTTTAATTTTTGACTCATGTACTTTTAACTTGTTAGTTAAATTTGTGTCTTCTAGGATGCAACACTTCCATGATACATCTTCAAGGATATGAACATGTACTGCTAAGCACAATTGATAACAGTGCATCTAAATTCCAAAATCAATCTCCATAATAGTCTATGTGTTTCCTATTGCCAAAGGGGCCCTTTAGAGTAGTGAGAGAAGATCTTTACCCTGAAACCTACAGTGTCCCTTTTCAGTAGGAAGTAGCTAAGAGAATACGCCATCCCCTTTTCCTTATGAATCAGGGTGAAGTCTCTCTCAGGGAGGAGTGATAGGGAATGGCCAAGGATACACTGACAAAGGAAATTAATCAGAACTGGCTTTGACAAGCACTGTGGCAATTGGACAATTAAAACAGACATTCGGGAGGGTGGGAAGAAGAACAAACTGGGGAGGAGGGTAGAGAAAATAGTGCAACAATGAATGAATGAAAACCCAAAATCTCTGTAAATTTCATCAAAATTAATAAAATTTAATAATTAAAAATTTTGATTATTTACTTGCTCAAATTTAAGTTGAAGAAAATAAAAATAAGTCTATGATAAATAAAATATGATCTAGAGTCTGTCCCATCTGAATTTTAAAATATCTCAAGAATAGTTTAGATGCTTTGAAGACTTCAATGATCAAAGGAGGTGTGAGAGACCTTAAGGATGTCATCCATGAAGAAATAAAGTTACAAAGACAGAGGAGAAAGAAAAGGCCAAAATAAATATCAGAAGAGATTCTAAACATTGCACTCAAATGTACAGAGGCCAAAATAAATGGAAGAAATTCTGAATAAGAGAAGAAATGCTGAGTAAGATAGAGGAAATGAAGATTTCAACAGGAAGCTCTAAAAGACAAAGCAAAATATTAAACAAAATCTGAAAAGATACAGAGTTAGAAAACCAAAAGGAAAGAAGAGTCTTAATATTTCTGAAGTGAAAGAACTGAAAAACCAATTCAAGCCTCAAGTTGCAATACTAAAGTAATCTATGGGCAAAATCTTAAATATAGTAGGAAGAATCAAAAGAAGACATAATGAATACACTGAGTTACTGTACCAAAAAAAAGGATGGACACTGAAACATTTCAGAAAGTAGCATATGATCAAACACCAACGGTAATGAAGGAAAAAGTTCAAATTACTTTAAAGGTGTTGGCAAAATACAATGCCCCAGGAGTTCACAAAATATCAATTGGCATGTTTTAGCAAACAGATGCAGTCTTGGGCATGCTCAATAATCTGAGATAATAAATTTGGAAGACTTAGCCAAGCAACTGTATTTTTGGTTCCCATTCCCAAAAAATTTCCCATTCCAAAAAGAGCTGATCCAACAGAATGTAGAAATTATCAGTTACTATCACATGCAAGTAAATATCTTTTAGAACACTATATAAAAATATCTGGAATAGTACATTGACCAAAAGCTTTCAGAAATTTGAGATGGTTTGACTATGCAAATGCATTTGACTGTGTGGGTCATAACAAATTATGGCTATAATTGAGAACAATAAGCATCAGAATATCAAATTTGAATCATACAAAAAACAGAGTGAATCAGGGTTGCATCCTTTCTTCACACCTATACTAAATGTATATTTAGCAAATCAGTTGGATTATAGAAGATTCCTATTACATTAAGTTTGGTAGAAGATTCATGAACAACCTGTTTTATTCACACAGTCTTTCTTGCTGAAAGTGAAGAAGACTTGACATACTTGATGCAAAAGATCAAAGACTACAGCCTTTAATATAAAGAAAACATCAAGAAAACAAAATTCCCCACCACTAGGTCTATAGGCAGCATCATGATACAGGATTGAAATTGTCAATTATTTCAGTTTACTTGAATCCACAATTGACAACCATGGTTACAGCAGTCAAAAAATAGAAAAGACGTGTTGCACTGTGTGGACATCTGTTCTCATGGACCTCTCCAAAGTGCTAAAGAGCAAAGATATCAGTTTAGAGACTAAGGTGTGCTTGATCAAAAGTTACATTTATATTTGCATCCCAACTCTTTTGGTCATTTTATATAAAAATGTAGTTGTTTCCATTTTTTTTTTTACATTAACCTGCTTCTAGATGTTTTTGAGATACACTCACTGTTTGTTTTTTAAATAAATTATAATGAGTTGTTTACCAATTGATTTATTTAATATTTTCTTAGAACATTCTATATAGTCTACTCACAATATCTCTTGGAAGTTATTTTTTACATGCTACGTGAAAAAGTTATTTGGTGAAATTTGCCTGAAACTGACTAGTCTGACTGGGTTTTCATTCTTACATTTTTATTTTAAGTGAATTAACTGGAAGTATTGGCATCATGTGGATGAAGTTAAAAGTTATCCAACAATATAGAAGAAAAGCATTATCTATTATTTTTTTCTGGCATAAAATTATGAGCTTGCAGAGTCCATCTGACTTTGGAATTGCTTCAGCAAATAACCTTCAGATAAATGAAGATATTGGTTCACATTGAACCTTCTTGGATAATAGAAAAAACTTCCTTCTTTGTTAACTCTGTTAGCTGCACATTGCCCCAGTTCAGACTCAAGACTATTAGTCATGTCTGACGGAAAAGCACACACAGTATCCTTAACCCTCAGAATGATGTATGGACAACTGATATGCCATTTGTTCCCTGACAATTCTCAGCACCTACCTTCTACTTAGTATCAGCTAATCAAAAATCCATGGGTTGGGGGAGCCAGTTATTCAAGTGATGGATTTGCATTAAACCCCAGGATCAGCAGGACCTAATGAATCAGCCAGTGAAACTATGCTCCAGTTAGAGACAGATCTCCTGGCTGTCAGACAAACCATGTGCTATGCCTGTATTTGCTGTAAGCAAATGCCTCATAAAACTAGGACAGCCAGAACTGGGGACTTAGACACACTTGAAAACCCTCAGATTATGGGTTTGTTTGTTTGTTTTTCTCTTTTAAACTCTGCTCAGCATTTGTGACCTCCAGCTCACCATAGACACAAATACAAAAGAGATTAAAGACAGTAGGATTTCCACAAACAAGGTAAATAAATGGAGACTTCACTTAGGAAAGGCACAGCCTCTCTTTCGATCTCTGACATAACTTCCTAGTATAGCTTCAGCATTAAATTGAAAAAAACTACAAACAATGCAAAATATGCATGATATCCTTTGGTAGAGTCTACTAGGAGAGAGAGAATATTGCTCAAGTAGGCTCAAATGGTCTGCCCTAAGGTGGTTGTTATTAGGTACCTTATGAACGAAAGGCCTGAGCACTGTTCATACATAGAAAGGCTTGTATGTTGATTCAGTGACTGGTGTAATGGGGTAGGTGTGTCAGAGACAGTAAGATTGGCACAGGATGGAGCAGGATTTAGGACTGTTGTACATAGAATTGTTATGAGTTGTAGGTGACTCAACAGCACAAAACAACAACAATGTATAAAAAATATACGTATGTTGTGGAGATTTCATGGCCTAGTAGTAAGAAGCTGTGCAACAATCTCAAAGGAATGTGGTTCAAATACACCAGTTTTTCCTTAGGGGAAGGATGGGCAATCTCCTCCTATGCGATCAATTGCTTCTGACCCAATAGCAAACAGAAACAACTATCTATCTATCTATCTATCTATCATCTATCTATCTATTTCCGCCTATATCTAGAAGTTGAACTATCAACCCGAAGGCATACAGTTCGTATTTGCCGGTTGCTGTGCTCAAGAAAGCTGAGCAATCTCCTTCTGTTCTATTCAGTCTTTGAAAATCCTACTTGACGAAAAACAAGCAGTGTATATATTTATGTGTGTGTATATGTATGTATATGTGTGCACATGTGTGTGTGTCTCTGTGTGTGTGTGTATTTATATATCTACTTATTTTGGGGGATGCAGAAACCGCAGTGTTCCTGTTTGCTCTGTTTCTTGTGGATAAAGTTGTTCTGTGGTCAGAGACACCTAAGGCCATTAGTCAAGCACAGTCCAGATCTGAAGAAGGGATATTTACCAGAGCTTCCAGGAAAAATATTGACAAGGCAGTAAAAATACTTTCCTTGATTACTCAACCTTGTATTTTAAACCTAAAATTACAGGAACTTTTCTCTTTTAGTCATATTTTTAGCATCACTATTTTTCCACCTTTTTGGGTTTTACTGGATCACCTTTTCCACATGGTCTATTTATACTGACGCTGAAAATCAAGGAATAGAGAAGCCTTTGAAGTGCTGTCACTGTTTCCCTCTGTCTAGTTTTCAAACTATTTGGGAACAAGTGAATCTTAATTTCTGTAAATAAATTATGAAAGGAAAACTTGTTACTAGGTTGAAAGAAACTTTATATTTTGGTTCATTTAAAGGCAATTATTAGCTTAACCTTCCCTTATTTCCTTGACTTTCAATCAAAGGTCAGAAATATTTGTAGGCCTCAGTAACGGTGTGAGTCTGATTTAATAAAGATCCAAAGGACATCACTTGACTCAATAATGATGCCCTGGAAACATGAGGTCTACTGACCTTGATTCAATTGGAATCTGTCTAGTTGCTCTAGTATGAAAGTATGATAAAGGACTGAAATATGAACAACAATGAGTAAAATCTAATGGCAATTTACTGTATAGCACGCACAATTCAAAATACCCTAACAGCTTTCTCTTATTCTTAGCCTAATCATCTACTACCCTTATCATCTTCATTGATGGCAGAGGAAACAAAAACTTTGAAGTACTTTGCACAAGTAAGTAGGGGACCCAAAATTTGAAACTCAAATTTTAATTTAGTGATTTATCTCTTCATAAAACATCCCCCTGTATCACTAGCATCCCTACTTACCTGAGACTCTTCTTATTCATTTAAAACTGGATTACATTTTTATTTCATTAACTAATTTTATTTGTAATATAAACAAATTATAAACTACAGTTGTCAGGCAGGTCTTCGCTATGCATTTCTGTCATGCATAAAAAAGTGGGACAAATGAGGTAGAGCTCAAATGTGCTTTTTATTGTCGGGTGAATTAGTAAAAAAATGTATCAGTTGGCTTATATTTATAGTTATTTATCTTATTATGTCAGTGATTTCTGGAGGTCCATAGAGAGCTTCACACACTGCTAATCCCAAACCCGTGTCTCTCTTCAAATGCACCTGCAGCTGTGCAAGAGAAAGGGGGGCAAACTTCTCCTATTTAAACTAGCTTCAGAGACCCAGGGGAGAATCAGCTCTGAGTTAGTTCTGTTTCTTACCAGTCAGTCAGTGAACAAGTTATTATGCCACAACAATGAGTACTTATTTTTCTAGAATCTCTAGTTGAAAGAATCTCTGCTTCTCTCCCCATATCCAGAAAGTCAGAGGACATTGGTCACAATTTGAGAATATTACTCATCAGAACCCTGTAAATGATGTTGAGTCATACCTTTGAGTCTGCTGAAAATACATAGAAAGATGGACAATAAAATGGTTATTGTTGTTATGTGCCGTGGAGTCACCTGTGACTCATAGTGACACTATGTACAACAGCTCTGAAGCCTCCCCTGCCCTGAGCCAGTCTCAGTTGACTCCAACACACCAACTTCCATTGCCCTAGTTACTGTATCAGTGCATCTCACTCAGGTTCTTCCTATCCTTAGTTGTTCCTCCACCCTTCCTGGCATGATGTCCTTCTCCAAGGACTGGTTTCTTCTGGCCACATGCCCAAAGTATGTGATACAGACCTTCAAAATCCTAGCCTCCAAGGAGATACTTGGTTTCACCCTCTTCAAGACAGACCTGTTTGTTTTCATGGCGGTCCATGGTATGTTTATGACTTTTCTCAAGCACCACAATTCAAAGGCATCAGTTCTTCTTTGGTAATGCTTAGTCATTGTCCAGCTCTCTGAGGTATAGCAAGTAATTGTGAAGATCATGGCCTTGATCAGAAGCACCTTAATCTCTAGACTAACATCATTATTACTTTTCAGTACTCTTGAAAGGTCCCTGACCTTTACCTAATGCAATTCATCTTTTGATTTCATAACTGCTGGTGCCAAGAGTGTTGATTATGGAGCTGAGCAGCTGTAACTGTTAACAATCTCAATCTCCTCCCTTTCCATAATGGTGACGCCGATTTCCCATCTGTAAGGATCTTTTGTCTTCTTGATAGATTCCTCTAAGTCAATTCCAATTTGTGGTGAATTTATGTATAATGAAAAGAAAGGTTTCTGGTTCTTGCACCATCCCCCAAATCACTACATGTTTGTGAGTGCACTCTTGTCCCAGCCTATTTTCCTCACCCTGACTGCTTCTCATCTTCCCTGCAATCTTCCTCCAGTAGCTGATCCTTTAATATGCCCAAATCATGTGAATTAGACAGTATTTGATTCAAGTATACATTTTTCATTGGCTAATATTAATAATAAGGTTGTCTGACTAAGTCTGGAAGCTTATTGAAACTTACTGTGAGTGATCCTGTTGGTATCTCAAAATCACCAACTCTTCCATGGGAGAAAGGTGGACAATCTCCTCTTGTCTGATTTGCAGCTTCTGAAAACTTGCAATCAGGACAGGGTAAGTCAGTTCTAATTAGACAGGAATGAATAGGAATAGTAATAGCTGTATTTTAAATGTTGGTGACATAGTTGGCAGCATCATTGCAATGTGCAAGCCACCCCAGCATGACAGACTGACAGACTGGGAGGACTGCTGAATGTACCCTGATGATCTTAAAGATCTTCAGAATGAGTGACTTCATTTTGTCTGTGCTGCTAGTTCTTGCTAAGTCCTCTCAGTGACTAAGTCTTATGTGTTAATGTCTATCATGTTTGTACTTCTGAGGCTTTAACCTGTTTATATTTTATACATCATTATGCTTGCTTATACAATACACAATGGCAAGAAACCATCCAAAATTTAGAGAGAACCTCCCCTTAAAATAAGGAAACAGTTGAGATGCTGGATAAAGCAACACAGTTGCTACTCTAGAGAGAAAGAAAATGAGTATGTTAGGAGGAAAAGTATTGCTGCTTACCAGTGGAGACCCAAGGAAAACTTTACATAAAGTGAATCAAGGCTTTGTTAGCAACTGGGAGATTTAGTGATATTGTGGTGTCAGCTGTAACTTTAATTCTCCAAACTGCACAGTCTGTATTTAAAGAAGCCCCAGGCTCAGATCAGCTCTTCTTATTAACTAACGTATTGTCAATCCCCATCCCTTTACTTGTAGCTGGAATGAGAATACCAAACTTGGGCAACAAAATCCCCAGAGCACATATGTGATGACAAGAATTATATTCCTGTAATTCATTGAGTAACAGGTAGGTGGCTCTGGAGCCATGATTGTTTGGGGATATCTGTCCGGCTAGTTACATTAATCGTACACGTGATGCAGAGTTGACAATACTTAAAGAACTATACTTGAAGAACATATACTGAGGAATTACCACATGATTTGTACTGTTGGAAGTGCTCTCAAAGCCTTCTTTCTGAGCTGTGTCATCACAATCATCTGATACTCTTATTATCATCCCCATTTACAACTGTTTATGAGAAGAAACATCAGAAACTTGATTTCTGACTCATGGAAAGGTCAATGCAAACAAACAACAATAACTCAAATTCACTCACTTCTGTCCAGTGGATCCCCACCCCACTGGGTTTTCAAGGCTGTAAATCTTAAAGGGAGGAAACTGCCAATCTTCTCCTTTGGAGCATCTGGTGATTCTAACTACTGGAGATATAAAGGCTATGGATTACTCATGCAACACGCTGCCGCCGAATCCCCGAGAGCTTCGTGATAGAGAAGGAAGAAGAGGAAATAAGGAAATTGGAAAGCATAGAAAAGTGGGGCTTTGCCGGCCTCACTATGTCTGCCATTTTCAACTTTCAGAGTCTTTTGACTGTAATCTTGCTGCTTATAGGTACCTGTGCTTATATCCGATCCTTGACACCCAGCGTCCTGGGCAGGAATAAAACTGGATTATTTGGTATATTTTGTAAGTGTGCCAGAAGTGGTGAACGGAAGAGTCCTTATGTTGCTGCATGCTATGTAGTGATCACCTTCATCCTGTTCATACGGTAGAGTGGAAAATGCCAGGAAAAATTGCCTTCAGATTTCAACATGAGAAAAAAAAAAGGACTTATCTGGAAAGAATAATGAACAGAATGGTTACCCTTTATGTCTGAATATTAAGTGAAATACATTTCTAGTTCTCCTTTTTTATGTTATTGGACCAATGTTCTATATAAGTATCTAATTAAGAGGTGATCATTTAATACCCAAATGTGTCTGTAATAATCAATATCCGTACTACCACTACAATGTGACAGTCTGCAAGCATCATTCTGTTGTGTCAGATACCAGTTTTAGTGAGGTATTTCTAAGACATAAGTAGAAAATAGAATTGATAAATTACTCAAGTTCCTTTCACTGTGATCTGGAAATGATAAATCTTTATACAATGGGGGGAAGCATAGAGAAAAATTCCTGGGAATATTAGTAATGACACATTTAGAGTTGCTAAGGGAGAGATTAGGCAACACTGAAGTGAAACTGCTGTTGATAAGTGGACCATGACTCATAACGACCCTATCTATGAACAACAGATCTGAACTGTTACCTAGTCTGTGACACTCTTACTATCTCTTTCACACCAAAACCTACTATTACTCTATTTCATTTCCAATCCCTCCCATTGAGTGTCTTCCCCTATTTGCATGATATCTTTCTCTAAGAACATTTCAAAAACATGATATCTTTATCCTAGCACATGCCCCAAATATTTGAGACAGTTTCACTATCCTTGCCTCTAAGTTGGATCCTGGTTGCACTTTTCCAAGATATTTGTTTATTTTCTCAGCAGTCCGTGACATATTTAATGCTCTTCTCCAGAACTACAGTTCAAAGGCACCAGTTCTTCTGTTCTCTTTATTCAGTGTTCAACTCTCAGATGCATAGCAAAATGTTGAAAAAAACATGATTTGGATTAGGCATACCTTAGTCTTTAAACCGACTTCCTTACTCCTCAATACTTTAGAGATAGTCAGTACTCTTCTCCAACACCAAATTAAAAGACATCAATTCTTGTCATTTTCTTCCATTGCCAAACTTTCAGATACATAGAAGGCAATTAAAAATACTATAGCTTGAGTCATGTGAATCTTAGTCTTTAACCTGACATCATTGCTATTTATATTTTTGGAAAGGTCCTGGCAGCAGATTTCCCCAGTGCAACATATCTTTTTATTTCTTTACTGCTTCTACCAAAGAAGTTGACTGTTGATCCAAGTACAATGAAATCATTGACAACACCAGTCTGTTCCGCATTTATCATGATGTAGTCTGTTTGTCCAGTGGTAAGGACTTTGGTTTTCTTGACGTTGAGATGCAACTCACACTAAAGTCTGTAGTACTTGCTCTTCATCATTAAGTGCTTCAAGTCTTCAGTTTCTGCAAGCAAGGCTTTTCCATCTACATAATTCAGGTTGTTACTGAGGGTTCCTCCAATCCTGCTGTCACATTCTTATTAATATAGTCCAGTTTCTGAAATGGCTTCCTGAATATACAGATTGAATAGAAAGGTCAGAAAATAACCCCGAGTTTAGACTGTGCAGTGTTTCCTTTTTCTATTTGGACAACTGCTTCTGGGTCTAAATAAGGGCTTCAGCTGAGCAACTTGAAGTGTTCTAAGATTCCTGTTCTTTCACTGTTACCCAAAATTTGTTATGATTTACAAATTTTATTAGCAAACAAAAATATGGCTAACAAAAATACAAAATTGAATAAAAAGAAGTCAAGTAAATATTACGGAGTCACTTTTCTTTTAAAAATATTTAGTTTCTTGACTTTTTCTTTTCCAAAATATAATCCTTAAGAAGTTGCCTTTGAGCTATGGTGTTGGATAAGAGTATTGAATATATAATGGACAACCAGGAGAACAAACAGTTTCGTTCTAGAGAGGGTGAAGTCAAGCTGCTCCTTGGATGCAAGGATTTTGAAGCTCTGTCTGACATATTTGGGGCACATTGTAAGGAGGCATCAGTCCTTGGAGAGGGATGTCATGCTTGGAAGGGTGGAGGGACAGAGAAAGAGAGGGAGACCATCGATAAGATGGATTGGTACAGTGACTGGAATAATGAGGGTAGGGGTGTCAGAGAGACTAAAGTTGACACAAGATAGAGCAGCTTTCAGAGCTGTTGTATATAGGGTTGCTATGAGTCGCAAGCAACTCGATGGCACATATCAATAACAACAACAAGTGATTACAATGATGGCATTAAGTAATTTCTTTCTTTGTGGATATCATAATATTCTAGACAGAATTAGTTCTAGATAGCATGTCACCTCTTATTTCCTGATTGTTAGGTTTGTAACAGTCATCTTTTAAATTAGAACATATTTTATCTGTATGCTGGAGAAGAGTCTTGAACATACTATGGACTGTCAAGAAAACAAATAGTTCTGTCTTGGAGAGTGTGAAACCAAGTTTCTCCTTGGAGTCTAGTATTTTAAGGCTCCATCTCACATACTTTGGGCAAGTGGCCAGGAGGCGCCAATTCTTAGAGGAGGACATCATGCTTGGAAGGGTGGAGGGACAGCGCAGGAGAGAAAGACCCCAGATGAGATGGATTGATACAATAACCAAGGGAATGGAGGTTGGTGTGTCAGAATTAATGAAACTGGCTTGGGACATCGCAGGGTTCAGAGCTGGTGTACTAAGGGTCACCATGGGTCACAGGTGACTTGAAGGCTCATAACAACAATAACATCACATCTGAACTATTGGTATCCATTGTATGCCAAGAATAAACTCCAGACAAATAGAAAGTACCTAAAAAGAATGTATTCCTGTGGGAGGGAGTATTTATACCAGCAAATCCTTATTGATTTAACAATTATTTTTATGAAATAGATGCTGTAATAAGATAATTAATAGAATAAGGGTAAATTTTATCAAGCTTTAAAAAAAAATTCTGCCTTAATGTTCATGAACATCTATGTCTACATTTATTTTCAAAAAGAAATAGGTTGGGTGGGTAGAGAGAACATGGGAAGGAAATGGAAAGGATGCAGGTGAAAAGGCAGGGTAATGATTGCCAAGGTCCAACGATGATTAATTTTGTAAAACATAATGCATGAGAATGATTGTATGAAACACAATATGAATGAGGAATAGTGTGAAACACAAGTATATGAACTTTGTAAGCAAACCAATTTAAAAGGGGGCAGGGGACAAAAGAGTTTATCTTTTACTAGTAATTACTAGTAATTACTAGTAATTACTAGTAATTGTATGAAAGTCCTCATAGCAGAAGGATCAATTGAGTATACTATTTCTAAAATCCAGATAAACAGTAATTCTTTTTCATATGCATTGATAAAGCCATGGTTGATCTTGCTGAGCTTACAGCTTCAGATACAGAACAGTTTTGTAACATATTATGTTGAGGGTCATCACTTGTCTGTCAGTTTGTCATATAGTGATGGCTTCTATGTTACTGTGAGGCTGAAAGCTACACTACCATCATTTTAAATACTATCAGCGCTATCCATGGTGGCTTAGTAGCAGCAGAGTTTCCAGAATTAAAAGATTAAAAACATGACTGAACCCTCATAAACCCTGTGAATAGCAGTGTAATATCTTTTTAATATAATGTCACACTATTAACTCCTCAGGTTGAAAGACACTCAAAACGTGATTAGAGAAGAGCTAAAGGAGAGTCTTTCTTTTTTTTTTCTTTCTCTTATTTTAAAATTTTCATACTAGTTTATTTACAAAATATGAATACATTGCTTTCCAGAACAGATTCTTCCAATTTCCCTCACCCTCCTCACCCATTAAATTGAACAACCCCATGATTAATTCCCCTTCCCTCTGCAATTTCTCGTCCCTCTGCTTCCACCTCCCACTCCCCTTGGATCCTTATACTCATTCTACAATAATGGTTTTACACTGTATTTGTCCTTGTGGGACTGAGTTCACTGAGCATAATGATCTCTAGTCCCTTCCAAGTTGTGTAATAATTTGCAAAATTGTTGCTCCTGCATCATATGTACTATTCTATTGTATTAATGTACCATAATTTGTCAATTCATTCATTTGTGGTTGGACATCTGGGCTGTTTACATGAAGAAATACTCAAAATCACTGGCAATAAGAGAGATGCAAATCGGAACCACAATGAAGTGTCATCTCACTCCAGTAACAGTGGCAAAGTTTAACAGGGCAGCAAGTAATACATGTTGGAGAGGATGTGGTGAGATAGAAACTCTTATACATTGTTGGTAAGGTTGTAAAACAGTACACCCATTCTGGAAGGCAGTTTGGTGCTTCCTCAAAAAGCTGAACATAGAAATTTCATACGACCCAGCTATTCCACTACTTGAAATCTACCCTGAGAAAATGAGAACTGAGGCCCAAATGAAGACTTGTACACCAACGTTCATAGCAGCATTATTTGCTGTCTCAAGAACATGGAAACAGCCCAGATGTCCAACCACAAATGAAGGAAATTCTTTCTTTATGACGTGAATGGAGCCAAGATTTCAGACGATGAAAGATCTTCATTTGTTGATGTGGCATGTCTCAAAATTAGGGGAAATAGCTACAACTATCCATTTAAAAACCTGGAATATATTAAGTATGACTCTAGGAAAGTAAAAATTGCAAAAACCTATAAATATAAATATTTATAGAAATATAATATAAATATTGATATCCTAGGTGGTGGTGTTGTGAGGTGTGATAGTTGATTGCAACTCATAGTAATTCTACGAATATTACAGCTGGGCCTTCTTTATCCTGTGCCATCCTCATATTCACTAATAAGCTCAAGCCCATTGTTCAAGTCACTGTTTCAATACATCTTGTTGCTGATCTTCCTCTTGCTCTAAAGCCAATTTTTTAGCATGATGTCTTTTTTCCAAGGACTGACTTGTCCCAACAACATGCTTACTATGTATGTGAGGTGAAGTTTCATCATCCTTGTTTCTAAGGATCACCCTGATTGCGCTTTCTCCAAAACAGATTTTTTTTTTGTTGTCGTTGTTCTTTCGTAAGTCTATTGACTATCTCTTACTCTTTGACAATAATATAATTCAAAGGTATTGATTCTTATTCTGGTTTCCTCACTCATTGTCTGACTTTTAGATATATAGGAAGTATTTTAAAAGGTCAAGGTTCAGATCAAGTGCACTTAAGTCTTTTAACTGACACCTTTGGTCTTTAGCACATTGTCCTTGACTTTCCCCAGGGCAGTGTATATTTGATTTCTACAACCTACAATATGGATTATATTTCAACATCAAGAAAAAAATCATTGTCTTAAACTAATGGACAGCATCATGATAGATGGAGAGAATGTTGAAGTTGTAAACGATTTTATTTTGCTCGGATCCACATTCAACATCCTGGTAATACAAGTTAAGAAATAACAAGATCCCACCCAGTCTGAACATCAAATGGATCTTGGTAAATTCAGAGAATACCAGAAACATGTATACTTGTGTTTCATTTACTAAAAAAAGATATTTGACTTGGTAGATCATAGCTAAATGTTGATAACATTGCTAAGTGTAGGAACTCCAGAATACTGTACTATATGTACTCAAACCAAGATGTAATCATTTGAGCAGAACAAGGGGCTACAGCATGATTTAAAGGAAGGAAAAAATCTGCATCAGGATTGTATACTTTCATTACATGTATTCAATCTGTAGACTGAGCAGTTAACCTGAGAAGCTGGACTATATAAAAATGTTGCATCATATTTGGAGGATGATGCATCAATAACCTGTGATATGCATATGCCACCACCTCGTTTGCTGAAAAAGAAGACTTGAAGCATTTACTGATGCAACTCCAAAATTGTAGCTATCTGTGTCATTAAGATAAAACTAAGATTTTCAATATGGATTGCAGTTCAAGATAAAGAAATTAAAATTCTTAACAATTGGAACAAAAAAGAATATTATGATAAAAAGAGAAAATATTAAAATTATCAATTATTTAAGAAATATTCCTTGCTGAGACTGAGGAGGACCTGAAGCGCTTGCTGCAGAAGGTCAAGGACTACAGCCTTTAATATGGTTTGAAACTCAACATCAAGAAAACAGAGATTCTCACCAGTGGGTCAATTGGCAGCGTCATGCTAGACGGTGAAGAAATGGAGAGGGTCAATAGCTTTCATTTTCTTGGCTCTATAGTCAAAACTCTTGGAAGCCAGGAAATCAAAAGACAAATTGCACTGGGAAAGTCTACTGTCAGGGACCTCTCTAGAGTACTGAAGAGCAATGATGACAATCTGGAGACTAAGGTGTACTTAATCCAGGCCATGGTCTTTGCCATTATGTGCTATACATCAGAAAGCTGGACAATGACTGGGGATGATAGAAAGATAATTGATGCCTTTGAGCTATGGTGCTGAGAAGAGCATTGAATATGCCACAAACTGCTAAGAGAAGAAACAGGTCCATCCTGTTGTTATGTGTCGTCGAATTGCCTGCGACTCATAGTAATCCTATGCGCAATAGCCCTAAACCCTGCCCTGTCCTGTGCCAATCTCACTGCGTCCAACATACCTACCCCATTACCCTTGTCACTGAATCAGTTCATCTCATAGAGGGTCTTCCTTTTCTGTGCTGTCCCTCCACTCTCCCAAGCTGTCCCTCTCCAAGAACTGGTCGGTCTCTCCTTGCAACATGTCCAACTTATGTTAGATGAATCTTCAGAATCCTTGTATCTAAGGAGCAGCCTGGTTTAACTCTCTCTATGATGAACCTGTTTGTTCTCTTAGCAGTCCATGGTATATTCAATACTCTAATCCAACACCACAGTTCAAAGACATCAATTCTCCTTTACAGCTCAAATACAACAATTCCCTTTCTATCATCCCTAGTCTTTGTCCAGCTCTCTGATGCATAGAAAATGATTGCAAATACCATGCCTTGTATCAGGTGCATCTTAGTCTATAGAGTGACATCACCATTCTTCAGTCTTTGGAGAGGTCTCTAACCACAAATTTTCCCATCACAATACATCTTTTAATTTCCTGGCTGGTTGTGCCAAAAGTGTTGATTGTGGAGACAAGCAAACTAAAGCTGTTAACAATCTTAATCTTTTCACCATCTATCATGAAGCTGCCAACTGGCCCAGTAGTGAGAATCTTCGTTTTTTTGATGTTGAGCTCCATATTGAAAGGTACATGCTGTCCTTGACCTTCTGCAGCAAGCATTTCAGGTCCTCCTCAGTTTCAACAAGTAGAGTTGTGTCACCTGCATAACACAGATTGTTGATGAATCTTCCTCCAATCCTGATGTCACACTTCTCCTCATACAGTCCAGGCTCTCAGATAATCTGTTCTGCATATATAGATTGAAAAGGTATGGAGATAGTACATATTATTGGTGTACACCCTTCCCAATTTTTAACCATGCATTGTTTCTTTGCTCTGTTCTGACGTCTGCTTCCTGGTCCAACTATAGATTTCACATTAGCATGTTCACGTGTTCTGGGATTCCCATTCTTCTCAGAGTCAGCCACAGTTTGTTATGATCTACACAGTCAAATGCGGTGAAACCAGGCTGCTCCTTGTAGACAAGGATTCTGAAGCTATGTCTGACATACTTTGGACATGTTGCAAGGAGGGATCAGTCCTTGGAGAGGGACATCATGCTTGGGAGGGTGGAGATACAGAGCAGGAGAGGAAGACCCTCAGTGAAATGGATTGACTGTGACTGGGATAATGGGGAGAGGTGTGTCAGGGACAATATAGTTGGCTCAGGATATAGCCTAATTCATAGGATTGCTATGAGTCATGGGTGCCTGAACAGCACATAACAACAAAGTTGTACTGTGCTGGGCAGTGCTAAAGGGTATGGATATCAACTTAAAAAGTATTGTGTGTTTAATTGAAGCCATGGTATTAAAATTGCCTCATGTGGATTGTTTCTGTCAATCAGTTTGATGGGCTTTTTGTTTGTCTTTTGGATAGTGATTTTACCTGTTCCTTGTATCTTCTTTCCTTGATGCTTCCACTTCATTCATGATTTTGCCTATTGAATCCTTCATCATTACAACCTGAAGGTGGAGTTTGTTCTTCAGTTCTTTTCAGCTTGAGAAATGCTAGCTTTTTTTCCCCTTTGGTTTTCTAGCTCCAGGTCTTTTTACACTTTGTTATAATACTTTGCTATCTCGTTTCAAGTTGCTCTTGGAAATCTTCTGTTCAATTCTCTACCTCATCATTTCTTCCCTTCATTTTGGCTTCATTGTATTTTTTTAAAAAAAAACAAGTTTCAGTCCCTTCTGACATCTGGTAAGTGCTATGAGGATGCCTTAAAGACAATGATGGTGAAATTCTGCCTCACCTACATTGAGTATGTTGTCAGGGTATGCCAGTCACTGGAAAAAAAGCATTACACTGGGAAGAGTGGAGGGTCAGTGAAAGAAAGCAAGTTTCTCAAAGAGATGAATTGACATGGTGACTGCAACAGTGGGCTTGAACATGAGAGAGATCATGAAGATGATACAGAATGTATCTGGACTCACTCTCTTGTGGTATGTAAAAGATATTAAACAAGTGAGAAAATGTAGAAATGAGTTGACTACCATCAAAGAAAAAAACAAACCAGGAGTGGAATACCATCTTTGGACTCAGGATTCCTGAACTGAGAACTCTAGGCTTTGGTGAAGATTGATGTCAGCACACAAGATCTCCAAAGAGTGTCATGTACAGATGTTAAAGGAGTAAGGGTATTCCCACAAAGCCAACAGAGAAAGAAAATCATCCCCTAGACCTATTCCCCTCAATTAAGATAGTCATTCTCCTAGACAATAAGAGGATAAATTTCTGTTTGTTGAGACAACCCAGTTGTGGTATTTCTTTTATATCAGTAGTAGATAACTAAGAGAGTGCTGAACTGAAATGAGGAGAGGAATACTAACTCACACTCTGCTTGATATCATATCTGAATGATGAAAGGATGCCAACCACAAGAAAGGAATGCATTGTGATAAGAGGTTAATTCTTTGGCTGCAATTAATTTGCTCAGGATGAATGTCTGACATAAACCAGCCAATCAGAATCCTTCACTTGGACATTTTTAGTCAAGAATAAGAAAGAGGACTTTCTGTCAACATTTATGAGATTTTCTGTTAAAATCTATGAGATAGGAAGTAAAAGAATCCAATATACTGGGAATGCAAAGATAAGAAGCTGAGAGTAAGTTCTGGCTGATATAACCCTAGTTATGTATGTTTTAGATGCCTTTCTAATATATTAGCTAATTATCCCCTCGTTTGTATAATTGAGAAGTCTCAATATCCACCAATACATTATAAGTTTAATAGAGTTAGGTTTCTTTAACTGGTAATTAAAAGGACCCCAAGTAACACAGTACTTGGAGGATTTTACTGGAAGATTTATAAAATGTTGTCATGTCTTCTGAAATCCCTTGCATTCTTTCAGTAATTAAGCATCTATGCTGTGCCAGGAAGAATGGTAAAACTGTATTTGCAGTTTCAAACAATCTTTGTTTTCATATGGTATATACAAATGTTGAAATATTAACAGGACATGCCAGGAAAAAAATTGCTTGTGTAAGGCCTATGGATGATAAGGCATCATTATATAAATATGTTGTATTCAAGAACAACTCATTTAATATTTTTCTTCCCTGCTGGACATTACTTGCTTTTATGGAAAATGTCATGGCCCATTATAATAAATGTTATTAACACTGCTGAAGGATATTACTCCAATTCTTCTCATAGCATGCATTGTTGTTGTGTACCTTCATGTTGGAATTGACCCACAATTGACCCTTCAGTGGGTTTTCAGAGGCAGTGAATCCCACGGAAGAAGACTGCCCATTCTTTCCTTCTCCCTAGGAGTAACAGGTGGTTTCTAACCTTGTACTTTTGCTGTGGCAGTGTAATTCTTTACCTCTAAACGTCCAGAGCTGCCTAGCATACATAGGTAGTGAAAAATAGCTTCTGTATTTTATAATCTCATTTTCAGAAGTTGAATGTGAGAGAGACTGGAGAAAGTTCACCTTATTTTAAGTAGAAAATATACTAACAACAGATATGGTTATTGTTATTGTTGATTACCTTCAAGTTGAGCACAACTCATAGCAACCCTATGAACAAAAGAACTAAAGCCCCTCTACAACTATCAGCATTTATCAAAGTTCTCAGAGTTTCTGGACAGATGTTGATTAGGAAGTGGATGCCACTCCTGCTTTCAAACCTGTCATAATATGTTATTGTTATGTGCTGTTGAGTCACCTGCAATGTACAGCAACCCTAAGTACAGCAGCTCTGAACCCTTCCCTGTCCTGAGCCAGTCTCACTGATTCTGGTCTTTCTCTAATCATGCAAATCTTTTTTCTTGAGGACTTGTTTCTAGAACTGCTGTTTCCTCAAGAGAACTTTATAAGCTATAGAAATTACCTCCTAGTTTGATTTGTCAGTAATTTGATTTTACTATGCTAATTTTTCTTTCTGATTTTATCCTCTAGCTTTTGCTTTATTTTGTTTTCATTTATTGCTAAATGACTATAGAGTGAAATCCTCCATCCTCTTGTTTATGCCCATTGGTGAATGGGTGTGACGGTCCTCACCACACTAGCCACAAGCATTCATTATTTCTAGTTCAGAGTTCCGTGCTTTTCTGCTCATTGGGATGCTCAGAGGGTGAATGTATGAGAAACAGAGGATAATTGAATTATGTATTTCTGTTGTGTTCAAGATGTTCCCTCTTGCACACATGTAGCAATTCTTGATTGCTTAAGAAGTCCCTTGTGTGTTTTTGGCAAGGAAAGACCATTACATGTGCCTGGCTGCAGCCCAAGTCACATGCAAAGATCTGGAACTGCTTAACTACAGCACTCATCTGCCTGCTCTCTTTTCTAATTCTATAGACTGAAAATTGCAAACGAGGAGAGAGAAAGAAAATGGATGTTCACCTTGATAACCAAAACCATTCTTTTTAGATACATTTTAAAGATTAAAAAGTCACTGCTCAATAGAGTACTTGGAGAAAGGAAAATCCAAATACAGCCCAGACTTTCTTTAAACATCAGAGGAGAAGATTAAAAATCCTTGAAATGTGTGTGATTTTATTTTGTGAGTTTATTAAAAATCTTGAATGACTTTCAAATGTACCCAGTATAAGGGGAAAAAAATGAATACAACTTCCATGGTGGAGGGTGGTCGGTGTGATGTTGTTGTTGTTATGTGCCATAGAGTGGATTATGACTCAGAGTGATTCTATGTACAAGAGACCTGAACCCTGTCCTGTCTTGTGTCACCCTCATCTTCTCTAACACACTGAAGACCATTGCTGCAGTCACTGAGCCAATCAATTCATCTTGTTGGGAGTCTTTCTCTCCTTCTCTCACTTTCCCAAGCATGATGTCACTTTCCAAGGAATAGCCTCTCCTAGCAACATGCCTGGTTTATGAGATGAAGTGTCACCAACCTTGCCTCCAACTAACATTCTGG
This sequence comes from Elephantulus edwardii, assembly GCF_000299155.1. Classification (NCBI taxonomy): domain Eukaryota; kingdom Metazoa; phylum Chordata; class Mammalia; order Macroscelidea; family Macroscelididae; genus Elephantulus; species Elephantulus edwardii. The sequence goes on along the minus strand of NW_006399840.1, from coordinate 13,457,188 downwards.
CTTCACTTTTTCCAAGACATATGTTTGTTCTTTTGGCAGTCCATGGGATATTCAGGACTTTCTCCAAATAATCAAAGGCATCAGTTCTTCTTCTATCATCCTTATTGATTATCTAGGTCTCAGATGCATAGGAAGTGACTGAAGAGATCAAGTGCACCTGAAATCAAGTGCATTTTAGTCTTCAGATTGACATCATTGCTCTTCAGTATATTGGAGAGGTCCTTGACAGCAGGTTTGTTTAATGCAATATTTCTTCTGATCTCCTGACTTCTGGTTCTGATGGTGTTGATTATTGATCCAAGGAAGATGAAATAATTGATAACTTCAATCTCTCCATTACTATGTTGTCTATTGGCCCAGTGATGAGGATTTTGGTTTTCTTGATGTTCACATATAATCTATATTGAAGACTGTAGCCCTTGATCTTCTGTAGCAAACATTTCAAGTCCTCCTCAATTTCAGCAACCAAGATTGTATCAATCGCCTAACACATGTGGCTGATGAGTCTTCCTCTGACTCTGATGTCATATTCTTCTTTATAAACTCTGGCTTTACAAATTATTTGCTTAGTATAGAGATAGGTGTGGAGAAAAGATACATTCCTGACACATATCCTTTCTGATTTTAAACCATGCAATGTCCCTTGCTTTGTTCGAACAACAGCTTCTTTGCTCTAGGTATAAATTTCGTACGCAAACAAGTAAGTGTTCTGGGATTCTCATTCTTCTCAAAGTTAGTTATAATTTGTTATAATCCATACAGTAAAAGGATTTGCACCGTCAATGAAACACAAATAAGCATTTTTCTGGTACTTTCTGTTTTCAGCCAGGATCCATTTGACATCAGTTATTATATCCACATCAGCTATTATATCCTTGGTGCCATGGCCTCTTCTTTTTTTCTTTTATTTATTCATTGTTACACATTTTCTTACCCTCTTTCTCCTCTTTCTTCAATCCACCCAGCAATATGACACTTGTTTCAGATTGTTCTCATACATATAATGTCTAATCATACTTTCCTTTGGTGCGTTCTTCCTCTCATCTGCTACAATGTAGTATTCATTATATATCCACTCTTTCCTTATTCCCTCTCCAATCCTCGCACATCTGTCTTATTTTTTTAACAGCAACATTGTGCAGTATTTGTCCTTTTGTGCCTAAGATATTTCATTTAGCATAATGTCCTCAAAGCTCCCCCATGTTATGTAATGTTTTACTCTTTAATTGTTTTTCATGATGTGTATTATTCCATTGTGTGGATGTACCCTAGTTTTCCCATCCACACATTTATTGATAGACACTGGAGGTGCTTCAGTCTCTTTTTTTCTTGTGGATAATACCATCATAAACATATTAATGTTTATTGCCCTGGCCTCTTCTTCTTTTCTTAAAAATTTTATTTTATTAATTTTAATGAACATTTACAGAGATTTTGGATTTTCATTCATTCATTGTTGCACTTTTTTCTTTACCCCCCTCCTCCCAGTTTGCTCCTTTCTTTGAAAAGCAAAAGATAAACTTCTTCGTTAATATGCAATCCCCCCGACCCCGACCCTGCCCTCTCCCCACCCCAAATGTACTCCATTATGCAACTTTAATTGTGGATTCCTGTAATAATCATAATATGCTATCATATATCACTTTTAAACTGTTCTCTTCCTCATCTGTTTCAATTCAGTATGCCTAATCTATTCAGTTTTTCTCAGTCTTACCCCAAACCTGATGTCAGTCACTTTCTACAGCAGGTCCCTGGCCTCCTCTAAATCTCACCTAAACTTCTGGCAATTCATTGTCAATGTACTGTTCTAGCTGCCTTTGCATAATACTCAACAATATTCTGCTTGCATATGATATTAATGATGTTCTTTGAAAATGTCAACATTTCGTAAGATCACTTTTCTTGGGAAAGAGAATAAATATGGATCTCTTCCAGTCAATCAGCTAAGCTGCCCTAGAAGAGACTTATGAGCACATTTAAAGTTGCATCTATTAGTTGAAACATGTGAATTGGTAACCTATCAATTCCTGGGACTTATCCCCACCCCCACCCCCAATGTTTTTAAGACTGCTTAACTCTCCTTCTATTACCATTGGCTTTTGTTCATATGCTGTTGTTGTGTGTGCCATTTTCAAAGGCAGTAAATGCACAGGAGGAGATTGCCCATCCTTCTCCCATGGAGCAGCTGATGAATTCAAACCACGTGCGTTTGAGATTGTAGAACAGCATCTTACCATGAGACCACCAGCAACACTACATATTTCTTGAAGTTTTTTTTTTTCAATTAGTTCTTTTTGGTACAGTGATTATGTGTTTTTCAATCCTCTTTTGGTGCTTCATGGATCTTTGAAGATTTAGCTCATAGCATCTTTTAGTATTATAATTGAAGGTTGAATTAGTTCTTCTATTTTTTTCAGCTTGAGAAATGCAGAGTGAACTCTTTGCTTTTTATTCTCTGATACCAGCTCTTTGTGCATTTCATTATAAAAGTGTGTCCTTTCTTTTTGAGCTGTGTATATACTTATTGAGTATTTGGGAAGTGAAAGAATTTAAAAAAATCACACCTTAGGGTATCTTGAAAATTACTCTTGAAAATGTTCATATATAAGTGTTAAATACCATGATTAGTATTATCTACATACAGTCAAGACAAAAATATGTGACACCAAATGAAGAGAGAAGAATGGAAAGTACCTCAGAAAATCTAGAAAATAATGTGGGAAGTCCAAGTTTTTCTCTCTGACATGAATAATAATGCCTTCGATGTTCCAAAGATCTTCAAATGTATAAATACATCCTGCCTTGGGAACTGAAAATAAAAAACAAATATTTTTGTTCACTTGATTTAGGACAAGTTGCTCTGACTTAATTTTAGAAAGAATGTTTCCCTCTCCACCTTGCCATAAGATTACATATCAAGAACAATGGACTGGATATAAAACTCAAAATGCAATGGACTATGAATAGTAGGAACTTGGTGATTATTAAGATGTAAGTTGTAGTATGAGGAGTTATCTAAACTTAAAAAAATTACTCTTCTCTTGTATCTGTCATATATAGATTGCTACAAAGGTCTCTACCTCACAACATGTTTTGTGACTTTGTATAACCTGACCCAAATAAGTTAGACATTGCCATCTGATGCAAAGCAAAAACAAATAAAATAGATTTTTGTTCTTAGTTGTTGTTGAGTTGAATTTTACTTATGATGATGTTTTATGACATGATGTTCTTTTTGTGTGAATGAATTTCCTGATGACATGTCCAAAGAAGATGAGCGAAAGTCTCACCATCCTCATATCTAAAGGGCATTCTGATTATATTTCTTACAAGGCTTATTTTGTTTTTTGATCATCATTTGTGTATTCAATGTCCTTCACCAACATTACAATTTGACTGCACCAACTCTTTTGAGTTTCTTTTTTATTGCGCCCAGCTTGAAGTTCCATATCACCTACAACTTAGTGTAAACATGTTATTTTATATTTTCCCCAGTTTACCTTGTTTACTTTCACTGAAGGAATAAGTTCTTAAATGGAGTAATTATAAATGTAAATAATTATAAAGACAAATCTAATCAATTACACTTGCAATTAATGAAGACCTATTAATACAAATCTTATTCAAATAAGTTCATCAACCACTAAAGACAAAGATGAGGAAATCAGGGTCTACCAATTTATTTTTCAATGTGATTTTATATTTGTTTACATTCAAGATTCATATACATTGTGTTTCCTTCACATACATTGTACTTCTCATATTCCTTCATTCATACTGTTTTATGCAATCATTTATATAGAGTTTTAAAAGTCAATTACCATTGATCTATGTCTAGCATTACTCTATAGTTTCAGGTCCACATTGGATATTTGCCATTCCTTCACTCCCTCACATCTGCCTACCGATGGATCTTGGCTAGGTTAGTGATTTCCCCTCTCCATGTTTTCTTCCCTCTTGTCCTTCTCCCTTTTCTTTTAGATCTTCTTTTCTTTCAGGCCTTGTCCTTCCTTTCTTCCAGAGGCTGTTGATTAGCTTGGGGTTGTAAGGTTGTCAAGAAAGGACAGAACCTAGTTCAGTCGAAGAATGACAGTTTCTTGAGGAGAAACTGCCCTGGTGCCTCTAAAGCAGAGATCAGCAGCCAGTTAAGGTTATGTTGTTGTTGTTGTTATGTGCCATCGGAATTTTATATAGTTTTACAAGGAAATTGGGAGTTAGGATGTTTACAGCTACTTGGTACAAGATAAGGGAGCTAGTTGGGAGTCACCGATAGTTGTTTCTTGGAAAGGGAAATAAAACAGTTTCTGCAGCTCTAACAGAGATCAATAGAGTTGCAGCTGATGCTTTGAGCATTACTGTAGCTGTTTTCAGGAAAGAAGAGAGAGTGCTGGGGAAAGGAAAAGGGGCAGCTCTGTGGCCCTGACAGTTGTTCATCTATCTATGGAGGTGTTAAGTCATTACCTTTTCTTCATTTTTCCTTTTTCTACATGTTTTCCTATTGCTATGAACTGCCCTCTGAGGACCACTTTAGCTGTAGCCCAAAGGTTTTGAAATGTTATGTTTTAATTTGTGTTTGTTTCCAGAAACTTAATTATTTCACTTTCTATTTATTCTATAACCTAGCAGTGTTCTAGCAGAGTTTTATTTAGATTCCTCATGAGTGGTTTCTTATGCATTATCATCTTGTTAATTTCTAGTCTTATACTTCTGACACACTTACCACCATTGCCCTGATTACTCTATCAATCCATCTCATCTGGGTTGTTGCTTTCTTGCACTGTCCTCCACTCTGCCAAGTATTATGTCCTTCTCTAAGGACTAGTCCTTCCTGGCCACATGCCCAAAACATGTGAGATGGAAGTTCAAAATTCTAGTCTCCAAGGAGAAGCTCCAAGAGAGACTTATTTGTTTTCTTCTCAGTCCATGGCATGTTCAAGACTTTTTCCAGCACCACAACTCAAAGGTATTGATTCTTGTTCTGTCATCCTTAGTCATTGTTCAGCTCTCTGATGCATAGCAAGTAATTACAAAGATCATGGCCTGGATCAGATGCACTTTAGTCTCTAGACTAACACTCTTACCTCTAAGTACTCTGGAGAGGTTTCTGACAGCATCTTTTCCCAGTACAATTCATCTTTTGTTTTTTTGACTGCTGGTGCCAAGAGTGCTGATCGTGGAGTTGAGCAACCTGTAATTGTTAATGATGTGCACCAAGGTTATAGCCTTTCTCCGTAACTATTAAGTCTGTATGCTAAGCAAATAACGCAAGAAGCTGGCTGGATTGTATGGAGAAAATGTAGCTTCAAGATTGGAGGAAGACTTATCAACAATTGCATGATGCAGATGACAATCTTGCTTGCCAAAAGTGAAAAGGTCTGTGCTGCAGTAGATCAAAGGCTACAGCCTTCAATACAGGTTGCATCTCAGTATTACATAAACAAAAATCCTCATCGTGACAATAGGAAACATTATGATAGTGGAGGGAAGATTGAAACTGTCAATGATTTCATTTTATTTGGATCAACAAACAACACCCACAATAATAACATTGAAGAAATTAAAATGTATTACTTTGGGAAAAGCTGCTTTTGAAGACCTCTCCAAAATGCAAAGATGTCAATATAAAGACTAAGATGTAATATAAAGACTAAGATGTACTTGATCCTAGCCACAGTATTTTTCAATTGCTTCTTGTGCATCTGAAATTAGGCAACAAATATAGAAGACCAAAGTAGAAGAAATGCCTTTGAATTGTGGTGTTTTAGAAGAGTACTAAATATCCAATAGAATGATAAATGAATGAACAAGTTTGCCTTGGGGAAAGTGCAACCAGGGTGTTCCTTAGAAGCTAGGATGCTGAAACTTTGTCATATATACTTTGAGCATATTGTAAGGAGAACTAGTTCTTGGAAAAAGACATGTTGGGAAAGGTAGAAGATTAGAAAAAGATAAGAAGATTCTCAACAAGATGGACTGTAACAATGGCTTTGAGTATATAAGAGATTTTGAGAATGGTGCAGAATGGGACAATGTTCACAATGGCACTATGAGTTGTAGTTGACTTGATGCCATGTAACAATAATAACAATAAAAAAATTACATTTCTAAAACTTAATTTGGGTTTATAGATTTCTTCAAAATTATATATAATTAAATGAGTCCTGGAAGTTTCAGGTAACTGCTTTGGACACGTCCAGATCATAGAGGTCGGAGAAGATGGTGTTACAGAAAACTCAGCCACTTGATTTGTTTCCATTAAGTAAGAAGTAACTCATAGCTGACCTTTAGGCGATTTTAAAAGGATATAAATTACATAGGAGGAGAATTCTCATTTTCTCCCTTGGAGTAGCTAGTGTGTTTAAGTTACCTACCTTTTGGGTTGTAGCAAAAACAATGGGTGAGAAAATAAAATATGAAGTAGAATAGGAACTCAACCAAGGAAATTAATAAGAAGTCATGAAAATCTGTATTATCTTTTCTATTCTCACATTCTTAGTTAGTTAATATAAAAACGTTCCTTGCTTCACAGATATGTATGTATGCTTCAAAGTTATGTTTAGAAATCTTTTCTGTAATACTTAGAGGGTAATGGTGGTTAAGTAGTAAAACTTGTGCCTTCTGTATGGAAGACCTTGATTTTATTCCAGACAAAGCACTTCATGTCAGTGTGGCTTGGTTATTGCTATGGTAATGAATAGATTTTTATGAGCTTTTAGACTAAGATGTACTTGAAAGAAATTACCAGTGATCTACTTGTGACAATGAGCCATTGATAGCTTAATGGATAATAAAAGTCTAGTACAGAGCTGATCATTGGCATGCCTCAGTGAAATGCTTTATTTCATTCTATTTTTCATTGAGTTATCATGAGTTGGGTACAACTCAAAAGGAACTACCAATAATGACAACATGATACTAAAGACTCTCTTAAGCTGGAAGGGGTATGCGCTATGTGCATCTGTATTCTGTTGTCATCACTTTCTGTCAAATGTCAGGAACAGAATGAGAATCAATAAACACTAATTAATTGAAAGTTTGACCAGAGATGGCTGGAGGGCCAACCTTCAAGATGGAAGAAAACTGGAAACCATCAAATCGATGCACATTAGAGAAGTTACTGAGCTTCTTTTACTTCCCGTTCCTTTCAAAGGAATTTTCCTTCATTTAAAACCTTAGCTGTTAAAGATGTTAAAAAGAAAGACAAACAGATAAGATACACTCTCCTTCAACAACCCCAGAGACTCCAGAATTGGTTCTCGGCAGTTAAGAAAACTAGGATTTCTTGAGGTAAAATTATTTCTTAGGCCACCTTGTCCTTTTCCCCCTCATTTAAACTGCTTGCTTCTTGAACTCTTGCCATTGACAGAATTGTGAGTTCAGGATAGAACAAGGCACCCATTGGACTGAGAACAAAAGTCTTCTCCAAAGGAGACATGCATTAGGCATGAAGCATAAGGATCACTCTTTTATGCACACATGCTCTTTAATCAGTCATCTGATACTGACCTAAGCTATGATGGAAAAAGAGGTCTAGTTCAGTGTGATAAGGTTCTGAAAACAGCATTTCTGACAGTTAAATCTGACACTCAAGATGACTGAAGCACCAGATTTCACAAGTAAAGAACAGTAGAGCCGACCTTGAATCTGATAGTTATATAAGCCTGTCTCATCAGCCACCAGGTATTTTATGGAGCAGCCAGTTTTCCTGGTGGTGAGGGCGACAGACTGTAGGGCACCAAGTAAAAGTTTATGGGAACCAATGAGAAAAATGGTGTTGGTTGCTGTTTTTTGGTTTTTGTTTCTGTTTTTTTTTTATACTCTCCTTTTCTTTCTTTCTCTCTCCTTTACCCCCTTTGCCTTCCCTTTTTGTTTAACTTAGCTGGGTCTACCTTAGAAAAGGCCATGGTTATCAAATGTAATATTCACGTAAGATTTTGCAATTCAGCTTCACATTTAGGAATGTACAGGGCTTCAGTGTTCCTTAATAAATTACCTCTTCGTGTAGCAATTAACCCCCTTCTGTGAAGGTTCAGTGTTTCCTTGGTCCTGTGCCAGTGCTAACAGCTATAGCTTAGCATACTTTTTAATGGGCTGCAATTACTGCTGAGAGCAGGGAAACATAAAATATTAACACTTAAGCATCTTTTACACTCCTTTGAACGTTCGATTACGTTGAAAATATAACTGACTTTTCATTCTTAAACTTGGTATTTGCTTAGAATTCCACAGGACCCATGAAACTGTTTCAGTAAGTGGTTTCTGTTGATTTATTAACTCCCATGAAAGCCTAATGGAGATCCCTTGCCACCAAATATTGAATATGTTTTCTACATGCTTACAATAGTCTAGGAATTGTGTTTACCCATTCAATGGCTTCCTCACATTTTAAAGTAGGTAAATGATTTGGAACTTGAGATGAGTTCCATTTTCCTCCTCTGTGCCTGCTGTTGGAGAAGTGAGCCCGGATAAGAGGACTGAAGCTTCTAAGTACCCAGCTGAGATGTACAAGTCACACCGAATTGGTCTCTCCACTAAAAATCTATTTGAGAAGTTATTTTGCAATTAAAATTTCACCTTTGCAAAAGTTATTTTGGCTCGTTGATATTATCTGTTGATGTAAATAGTGAATTAGACAAAGGATTTAGAAATGTTTGTAATACTTGTAACATTTCTTTTTTTAAAATAAAATTTTTATTTTATATTGGCTTACTTAACAAAGTTCATATATATTGCTTTTCACATTGGATCTTTCCCAATTCCTTTTCCCACTGCCCCTCCAACCATCAAAATGTGTGACATCATGATTAACACATCGTCCTTCCCCCACCCGGCCCATTCTCCACCCTCTGCTCTCACTCTCCCGTCCTTGGATTTTTCTTACACTTTCTATAATAATAGTCTTATACTGTATTTGTCCTGGTGGGACCAAGTTAGTTCACTTAGCAGGAATGCTCCCCAGTCCCTCCCAAGTTGGGTACTGATTTACAAAATCATTGCTCCTGCATGCTGTGTAGTGTTCCATCATGTGAACGTATCAAAATTTCCCAATCTATTTGATTGTGTTTGGACATTTGGGTTGTTTTCATGTTCTTTTTTTATTAATTTTAATGAAAGTTTATAGATACTTAGGATTTCCATTCATTCATTGTTGCACTTTTCTCCTTGCCCAACCCCTTCCCACCCCCAACTTACTCTTCTCTTTGAAAAGTAAAAGAAAAATTATTTCATTGCTATAAAAACCCTCCACCCAAGTCCACTCCATTGGGCAGCCTTTATTCTGGATTTCTGTTCTTGAGATGCTGAATAATGCTTCTCTGAATATTGGTGTACAAGTGTCCATTTGTGCTTCAGTTCTCTTTTTCTTGGGGTATATTCCAAGCAGTGGAATAGCTGGGTCATATGGAATTTCCATGTTCAGCTATTTTGAGGAAGGACCAAACTAACCTCCAGAGTGGTTGTACAGTTTTACAATCCCACCAACAATGTCTAAGAGTTCCTATCTTGCTGCATCCTCTCCATTTATTACTTGTTGTCCTGACTTATGTTGTTGTTGATTGCCATCGAGTCAAGCACGACTCATAGTGACTACATGAACAAAAACCCTGATGCCTTTCTATAAGTTACTCCAAGTTCATAGAGTTTTCATAGGCATATAGTTTAGGAAGTGGAAGCCATGCCTTCTTCCAAACCTGTCCTGCTACTGGGAGCTCCACCAAACACTGTCCACATTGGTAAACCATTATAATATTTGATACACCAATGGCAAAGGTTCAGCATCACAGCAAACCCAGATTACCTCAATACAGCAAACTGACAAGCAGTGATGTACGAAGTAGAAGAATATTCCTCCAAAATACAGCAACACTGGTCTCACTTAGCTGTGGTTAATTGTAGTCAAGCCAAATATATAGTGACCCTAAGGACAAAAGGCATGAATTAAGTTCTATAATTAATGACATTTCTTTGTTTATAGGATTTATATCTGTTAAAAAAAATCCCAGAAGCACCTCAAACAACTTTTCCATACTCGAGGTTACTCATCCCCAACAATTCTGAAATCCCTGCTTCTCCTTGAGTATTTCCCTATTCTAAGTAATAACACCAATGTCCCAGGTTGCTCCCCAAAGAACTCTGTAGGTCACCCTGAGTCCCTAGACTTCTCACCACACAGTATTAAGATCCCACCATCCAGCAGCTGGCTCCAGTGCTACACTCACCACTGCAGAACGCAAAGGGAAATCTCCTCCTGACTTACAAATCTCTTAATATGCTCTCTATATAGTGTGTGGATATTCTATTATCTTTATATAGTGTTTGAGTACATATGATATATATGTGTCTATATAATACATCCTCTCTTGATGTTCAGATGTAATTCTTATTGAAGGCTTTAGTCTTTAATCTTCTAAAGTAAGTGCTTCAATCAATCCCCCTTCACTTTCTGCAAGCAAGGTTGTGTCATTTGCATAACATAGGTTGTTGGCAAGTCTTCCAATTCTGATGCCACCTTCTTCTTCATATATTTCATCCTCTCAACTACAGCTTTCACTATAGACTGTACCTTAATATCAAGAAAACAGAATGCACCCATGGACCTATATGTAACATGATGATTAATAGAGAAAAGATTGAAGTTATCAAAAATCTCATTATACTTGGATCTACAATCAACACCTATGGGACTTGCAGTTAAATTGCATTGGGAAAAATCTGGGGCTAAGAACCTCTCCAAAGTTCTAAAGAGCAAGGATATCAGTTTAAAGACTAAGGTGTGTCTAATCCAACTCATGGTCTTTTAAATTGCTTTGTATGCTTCTGAAATCTGGACCATGAATAAGGATGGCAGAAGAAGAATAGATGCCTTTAATTTTGGAGTTGGAGAAGAGTACTGAATACCCCAAAAACTGACAAAAAGGCATATATCTTGGAGGAAGTTGCTGATGATGTTTTTTGCCTTTGAGTCAATCACGAATATGAACTAAAGGCCTGAAGCCTTTCTGTAACTATTGACATTTATCAATTCATAGAGTTTCCAGAGGCATGTTGTTTAGGAAGTGGATGCCACTCCTGTTTCCAACTTGGAGGGAGTTCAACCATGGTATTCCTTAGACAAGGATGGTGAAACTGCCTCACCTACTTTCGGCATATTTTCAGGAAGGGTCAATTCTTGGAAAAAGTTATCCTGCTGGGAAAGGTGGAGAGTCCGAGAAAGACTAAGATGCTCAATAAGAAGGATTGACACAGTGACTCTAACAATCCATGTGAGCATGCTACAGACTGTGAGGACTGAGCAGGATAAGGCAAGGTTCAGCTATGTGTTCCTAGGATTGCTAGGAGTCACAGTTGATGAGTCACTTGATGGCACTAACAATGATAACCACACATAATGTGCATATATTATATATATATATACACACACACACACACATACATACATACACACACACACACACATTAATGAAATGGAATGCATAAAGATCATTAGTGAGATTAAATGGATTTTTTGGCCATTTTTAATCTGTTAATCATATAGTCTACTACACTAAGAATACCAAATTGAATAGGAATGATGTCACATCCATTTATCCATTTTAAAAAAGAAATATACCTTGAAGTATGACTCTGTCAGTTACAGTGTAATATCCATATACATATGGAGAAGGGCAGTTATATAGCTATTATTAAAATTTATGCATCACCCACTAATGCCAAAAATGAATAAACGAAAGTTTTTACTAATTTCTGTAATCTGAAATTAATTAAAGATAAAATCGAGATGAATTGATGATTGAAGGTGATTGAAATTAAAAAGCTGCTAACAGAAAGTTTCAGTACTTGTAAAATATGACTTTGGTCATAAAAACTCTGGAGGTCTTACGATGGAATTTTCTAAGACCAACAACTTAATCATTGCAAATACTTTTTTAAAAACAATTTGTTGTTGTTTGTTATTAAGTGCCGTCGAGTCGCAGGCGACTCATAGTGATCCTATGAAGGAGAGTCCTCGACGCTTGGGTGCCTTTCATCCTCTCTCCAGGTTCATAGGGTTTCTGGAGGCAAGCTATTATGGAAGTGGATGTCACTCTTCCTTCCAAGCTTGAAAAACAATATAAATGGTAACTATATTATTTAAACAACATAAATCAGACCTCACTGATGGAATAGACAGGAATAAATTATACTTGTGGAAAAACATGATGGAGAAGTTGAAGAGAATAAAAGCAAATCCACAGAGCCAAAGTAAGACCTTGGCTATGCCCCATGTGAATTTAGGAAATATCTTCAGAGATTTAACCTGTTGAATGTCAAAATGAGTTGTAAGAAGACATCAAAGACTTCCCATGAAAACATGTGAAGTCAATTCTCACACATATTGACTGTAACAAATTTCCCAGGCTGTAAATCTTTATAGGAGAAGGCAGCCCATCTTTTACAGAAAAGTAGCTGATGAATTTAAACCACTGACCTTTTTGGTAAGTGGCACAACATATAATGTACTAAGCCATGAGACCAGCTTTAACTAACCAAAAGATTATGTAAAATGTAAGGAATAAAGAAAAAAACAAAACTAGATGCCAGATGAAATGCTGATATTTACATTTGCACTTAGATTATCTAATGTGAATGGAAGCCTAAACAAGTAAAAGAGGTGAATTGAAGATTTCAAATACAGACCCAAAAGATAAAGTATTGTAATAACATGTATAAAGACTTGGACTGGAAAAAAAAAAAACCCAAACAAAAACCAAACCAAACCAAACCAAACCAAACCAAACCAAAAAAACATAACCAAAGGGGAAGAACTTGATTAGTCTGTCTAAAGATGAAAAGTAATGAAGAAAAATAAAAGTTAAGACTCAAGTTGCAATATTTAAAGATTTTATGGGTAAAATGTTGAATTACCCAGGAGCACAAAGGTGAACATGGAAAGAATAGAGTCCTTAATACCCAAAACTCTGATTGCACCTTCTCTGAGACAGTTTGTTTTTTTCAAAGTTCATGGCATCCTCTGTATTCTTCTCCAACATCATGACTCAAAGGCAGCTATTCTTATTCTATCATCTTTATTAATTGCCCAGCTCTCATCTATATAAAAGATGACTGGATAAAGTATAGCCAGGATGCTCTTTTGAGTCAACGATGGCAGAATTCATCACACATACTTTGGGCATGTTATTAGGAGAAGCAATTCCTTGGAAAGGCATCATGCTTGGAAAAATGGAGAGTGAGCAAAAGAAAAGCACTCAGTGAGATGGATTTATACAGTGACTACAGCAATGAGCTCAGTGTATCAGAGATGATAAGGATGGCACAGGTTAAGAGAGGGTTTATATATATTGTTCATATTGTATGTGACTGCATAGCACCTAACAAGAATAACAACAACATAATGCACCTGAAAATTGGACAATGAATAAAAAAGACAGCAGGAAAATAAATGCCTTTGAATTGTGGTGTGGGAGAAAAGATTTGAATATCACAGAGACACACACAAAAAAGACCATCTTGAAGGAAGTACGAAAAGTTGTACCTTAGACACAAAGATGGTGAAACTCCATCTCTCATACTTAGGGCATATCATCAGGAGGGACAAGTCCTTGGAAAAAAGACATGATGCTGGAGAGGGTGTAGGGTCAGAGAAAGAGAAGAAGACCCTCAACAAGAAGGATTGACACATTGACTTTAACAATGGACTTGATTACGTCAGAGATTGTGAGGCTGGGGCAGGACAGGGCAAGGTTCATAGGGTTGCTGTGAGTTATAATCAGCTTCATGGTACGTAACAACAACGCGAGAATTCATGGACGTTTTTCAGTGTTGACCAGTTCTTTTTGGTTCGGTAACTGTATATTCCTTTGATTTTCTTTTAATGCTTCCTAGATCATTCAAGATTTTTTTTTTATGGCATCTTTCAGTTTTGCGACTGGAGGCTTTGTTTTTCACTTCTTTCAGCTTGAGAAATGCTGAGCAAGTTTGTCCCACTTTATTCCCTGAATCCAGCTCTGTGCATTTCATTATAATGCCTTGTCTTCTCAAGCTGCCCTTTGAAATCAGATTTTGGCTCTTTTATGTCAGCATCTCCTCCCTTTCTTTTGGCTTCTCAACATTCTAACATTTTTTCATAGTTTATTGACATCAATTTTGGGATTTTTCTAACTCCTCTGTCTTTATAATGACCTCTTGCTCTCTTCATGGGTGATACTCTTGATTCCATTCTCAAATCCATTATTAAGATGATTTTTAGATTCAGGTGAAATAGATTCAAGGTCATATTTTGCTTCTTGTAGATTTATTTAAATCTTCTTCAGCTTTAATTTGAACTTGCACATGAGTAATTGATGGTCTGTTTCACAGTCAGCCCTCATCTGGTTCTGAATCCTGATACTGTTTCTCCAGTGATGCCTTCTGCAGGTGTAGTCAGTCTGATTCTTGTGCTGACTGTCACATGAGGTCCATTTGTAAAGCCATTTAGGGTTGTTTGTTTTTCCTTTTTTATGGTATTTGCTATGAATAAATCATTGAATGTACAAAATCAATCATCCACTCTCCTGCCTTCTTGAATTACCCAATATATCAATATATTCAATACATTCCAACTACTGTCCCTTTCATTGTTTCCAACTTTTACATTCCAGTCTTCAATAATAATAGATGGGTATATTTATTGGAATTCCTATGTGTCAACCTGAGTATGAGCAATTTTTTTAATAATCTCATATAAAGGTCAACATTGGGGACCTCTAGGATTTTCCTTTTTCTTAATTGTTTCATTGGCTTGAGATTCTCCAATGCTTGGGGATTAAGAATTGGCAGGTTTTTTTATTTTTATTAGAGAAACTCAGTATTTTAATTTTGTATGGAGACAGAGACACTTGATGAAGGAGTGTAATTAAGAAACAAATAAAGGAGGAGTTCTGCTCTGCCTTACATTGTACCATTGTGGTTCAGAATGAAGCTCTGAACTTTACTCTGAGTCAAAGAAGCAGCTAGAACAGATCAACAGTTTCAGAACAAGCAATGCATCTAAATTGTAAAGGGACACATTGGGGCAACTGTGATAGATCTGGTCAATAAAATGCAAGAGGAGTCCACTGAGACTTCTGAGATAACTTTTAAGTTCTTAAGAGAAAGAGATTAATAAAGAATGTTCATTCTCGAGTTGGCATACAATAATTCCAATATAGCCACCCATGCACCCATAGTATTGGCCTGACTAACACTGCCATGGGAGAGCCATAATCACCCATTGGCCCTATGTTTCATGCTAAGGGTAGTTGATAAACAGAAAGGACCAGGATCCTTGATGAGATTTTTTAACTACTTGAATATGCCTAAGCAGTTACCTATCCAAAACTCCATTTTCCACTGGAAAATTAACCTCTCCCAATTTGAAAAGTTCTTTAAGTTATATTTAATGATATTTGAGACAAATGTAGTTCTGTGTGATAAATACTGTTGTAGTTAGGGGCCATCCATTTGGTTCTAACTCATAGGGATGCTATATAAACCATTACTCATAACATCCTCCCAACCACAATTGTATTTGAGCAATTGTTGCAGTCACAGAGTCAAACCATCTCATTGGGAATCTTCCTCTTTTTGTTGATTCTCTACATTAACAAGCACGACGTCCTTCTCCATGGCATGATCTCTTTTGGATATATGTTCAAAGTAAGTGAGATAAAGTCTTGTAATTCTTGATTCTAAAATACATTCCAGCTACACTTGATACAAATAATTTCTTTTTCATCTACTGGTCCAGGGTATACCCCTAATTCTTCTTTCCCAACACAATGATTCAAATGAGTCACTTTTCTTTCAGTCTTCTTTAATTATTGTTAAGTCTTTGCATGCATATAAAGAATTGAAAATACTCTGACTCAGATCAGGAGCACTTTACTCCTCAGAGTGACTTTTTTTTCCTTTAAATCCAAATTTTAGAGATGTATTTTACAACACATTTGCTCATTCGGTATGTCATTTATTTATCTGACTGTTGATTCTATCAGCGCCATATTGCCTTCCAGAGTGGTTGCACCATTTTACACTCCCACCAGCAGTGGATATGGATCCAGTTTCTCCACAACCTCACCAGCATTTGTTGTTTGCTATTCTGTTGAATTTTGCTGTTCTTACTGAGGTGAGATGATATACCAAAATTGTTTTGATTTGCATCTCTCTTAGAGCTAGGGATTTTGAACATTTCTTGATGTGTTTGTTCACCATCTGAATGTCTTCTTTGGTGAAGTATCTGTTCATATTCTGTGCTCATTTTGTGATTGGGTTGTTTGCCCTTATTTTGTTATGGTGTTCAAGTATTCTATACATTTTAGATATAAGTCCCTTATCAGATATGTCATTACCAAATATTTTTTCCTTTTTACCCTATTGGAGAAATTTTTTGAAATGCATAGAGATTTTATTCTTAGAATGTTCCATTCATCTATTTTATCCTCTCCTCTTTATAGGTTTTTCAGGATGCTTTGAAGACTGTTCATGTTTTAGATTAGGGTTTCTAGAGTTCTTCCAAGCTTGTCTCTGATGAACTTTATAGTTCTTGGTATTAGTCCTATGTCCTTAATTCACTTTGAGTTGTTTTTGTCTATGTTGTGAGGTGTGGGTCTTACTTGAGTTCTCTGCAGATAGTTTTCCAATTTTGCCAACACCATTTGTTTAAAAGGCTGTCATTTCCTCACTTCACTGATTTCATCTCCAAGTCAAATATCAGTTGACTATAGGTAGATGAGCTCATTTCTGGGTTCTCAAATCTATTCCATTGATCTATGCATCTGTCATTGTACCAGTACCACATTGTCTGGACCACCATGGCAGTGTAGAAGGATTTGAAATCAGGAGTGAGATGCCTCCTTCCTTGTTTCTCTTTTTAAGTAGTGTTTTGCTTATTTGGAGTCTCTCTCCATTTCAGGTGAAATTGGAAATTGCTTTTTCCATCTTGGAAATGCAAATACCATTTGACCCAGCAATTCCACTACAGGGGATTGAAAACAGAATTACCACCCAAGTGGATGTATGCATACCCATGTTTATTGATGTGTTGGGCATAATAGCAGAGTTGGAAACAACCCTAGTGCCCATCAACAAATGAATGGATATAGAAGTTGTGGTATATTCACATAATGGAATACCCAGCAGCATTGAAAAACAAGGAACTAATGAAATATTATACAAAATGGGTGACCCTGGAGGACATTATTCTGAGTGAAATATCTCTGTAAAAAAAGGGCAAATAGTGCATAATGCCACTGTTATAAAACAGGACTGACATTGTGGTTTGAGGAAAACTAAGAAAAGAGGGGATCAATTATGTACACTGCATTGAAACAGATGAGGGAGAAAACTGCTTAAATGGAATATATGATTAGATTTTCATGACAAGAGTCCAGAATAGGAGCTACATAGTACAGTGGAGTGGGGTGGGAGGAACTGTATAACAATGAAAGGGTTTTTTTTTCCAAAAGAAAGCAAACTGAGAGGAAGGGTGGGCAGGGAGGAAAATGTACAACAATGAATGAATGGAAATCCATGTTCTCTATAAACTTTCATTAAAATCTCAATTGTAGAAAAAAGAAAATGAAGTTCTTGGCAACTTCAATCTTTTCTCTCTAGATGTAAGTTTTTATTTTCTTGGATTAAAAGAAATCCATAAAGATGATGATAATCTTTGATTTTCACCAATAAGTACATCAAGTCCTTTTTACTTTCAGCAAGTAAAAGTTCATCATCTGCAGATCATAGGTTGTTATTGAGTCTTCCTCCCATTCTAATAAATAGATTCTAACAAATTTAGTAGTGCTTATTTAAAACACAGTGGCACAGTGAAATCTTTGGTAATCATATTTAAAAGAAGGAGGTGGTGGCCAAGTGGGTAAGTAGTTGCCCTGACAGCTCAAAGGAGTTCGGTTTGAATACACCAACGGTTCTCAGGAGAAAGATGGATGATTGCCTCCTGTGTGATTCATAATCTCTGAAAATCCACTCTAAATCAGCTGTGAGTCAGTTCTGACTCTGCTGCAGTGACTTTGACTTGCTTTGACTGTTTGAAACAAGTTAAATGTTATGTACTGTCACCATTATATAAGAAGAATGCAAACTAGCATAATTTGTCAGTATCTGCAATCTCATTAGATATCTGATCCACAAAAATAGGAGTCATTTTCTTTTGACAAATCTATTTCCCTGCTTTATAGGTTTTGCTTTTTTAAAGAAGCTAGGATGAGACATTCATTTAGGCAAGCCGCTATTTCTGTTTGTAAATCCTTCTAAATTATGTAATTGGGTAGGTATGTCAGAGACAATGAGACTGGCACAGGATGGAGCCGGGGATAGGGCTGTTGTAAATAGGGTCACTATGAATCACAACAACAACAAAACAGCACATGTAATAAAAAGTCTAAGACTTGAGGAAGTGCAAGAACATCATGTGGCACACAGTAAGTGCTCAGTAAATGATACTTGGTTATTATGAAACTTTAATATTTTAAATTCAGCTTTCTAAAGAATTTGATTTATTGAATCTGGTAAACTTTATTCAAATTCTAACTTTGTAAATTAACAATTCAAATTTTTGCATCCTATGTTCTTCTTCTATTTGATATCAATAAAAAATAATTTCCATTTAATATATTTTAAAGAGACAGGAAAGAAAATCTTACAAATATAGGACACCTAACATGGGAGAGACTGCAGAGCATTATGCTGAGTATACTAACTCAATCCTATAAGGACAAACACTGTATTTTGTTTGTAGAAATAGAAAGATAACTAGTAAAACGTGTATGAGGATCCAAGAGGGGAGAGGGTAGGAGCAGAGGAGTTGCACAATTTGAGGGATACAGGGAGCAGTGAGTAAAAGAAATGGGAAAGGTGCAGTGTATATAACAATGCATATCAACTTTGTTAGCAAACCAGTATAAAGTAAAAATTTTATATGTTTTTTTAAAAAAACAAAAACAAATATAGATACTATTCTTTTGTTGGCTCATCATGCCTTTAATTATAATATTTATGATTACATTCTGTTGTTGTTATGTTCCGTCGAGCCACTTGCAACTCATAGTGATCCTTTGTAAAAGAGTCCTAAACCCTGCTCTATCCTGTGCTCTATCCACACTGTCTCCGACACACTCATTCCCATCACCCCAATCACAGTATCGATCCATCTCACCGAGGGTCTTCCTCTCCAACTCTCCCAAACATCATGTCCCTTTCCAAGGACAAGTCCCTCCTTGCAACATGCCCAAAGTATGTCAGATGAAGCTTCAAAATCCTTGACTCCAAGGGGCATTCCGACTTCACCCTCTCCAGGACAAACCTGTTTGTTATCCTAGCAGTCCATGGTATATTCAACACTACGCCAGCACCACAGCTCAAAGGCATCAAATCTCTTTCTATCATCCCTAGTCACTGTCCAACTCTCCATTGCATAGCACATAATTGCGAAGACTATAACCCAGATGAGGTGTACCTTAGTCTCCAGCCTAACGTCATTGTTCTTCAGTACTCTTGAGAGGTCCCTGACAGCTGACTTTCCCAAGGCAATTCGTCTCCTGATTTCCTGGCTGCTGTTACCAGGAGTGTTGATTGTGGAGCCAACCAAACTAAAACTGTTAACTCTCTCAAGAAAATCATCCATGAAGAATGCAAAAGATGCAACAATGAATGAATGGAAATCCAAAATATCTGTAAATGTTCATTAAAATTAAAAAATTAGTTTTCTATTTTTTCCTAATTTTTAAAAAAATTAATTTTAATAAACATCTACAGAGATTTTTTATTTTCATACACTCATTGTTGCATTTTTCTCCCTGCCCACCCCTCCCCCCAGTTCATTCTTCTCTTTGAAAATTAAAAGAAAAAATATTTTATTGGTATACTCCCCCGCCCCCACTCCTGCCCTGAGTACACTCCACTATGCAACCTTCATTCTTGGTCTCTTGTCATAACCATAATAACCAATCATATATTGCTTTCAAACAGTTCTTTCCCTCATCTGTTTCAATGCTGTATACACAATTTATACAATTTTTTTCAGTCTCACTCCAACCCTGATGTCAGTCCCATTCTACGATAGTGGCACCATGCAGCTTGTGCCCTTTTGTGACTGATACTTCGCTCAGCATAATGTATTATTATAAAATATTCCTTATATTATACAATATTATACAATAGTTCCTTGCTATTCGATGCAGTGTAGTATTCCATTGTGTGAATATTCCAGAGCTTCTCTATCCATTCGTTTCTGGATGGGCACTTCCATCTCTTTCCTATTGTGAACAAAGCCACAATGAACATGGATGTGTATGTATTTGCCTGGGTGGCAGTTATGGTTTCTTTAGGATATATTTCTAGTAATGGAATTGCTGAGTCAAGTGGTATTTCTATTTACAACTTTTTGAGAGAGCGCCATGCAGCCTTCCACTGCAGTTGAACCATTTTACACTCCCACCAACAGTGAATAAGGGTTCAGTTTCTCCACAACCTCACTAGTATTTGTTGTTTGCTG
This sequence comes from Elephantulus edwardii, assembly GCF_000299155.1. NCBI lineage: Eukaryota > Metazoa > Chordata > Mammalia > Macroscelidea > Macroscelididae > Elephantulus > Elephantulus edwardii. The sequence continues at coordinate 13,436,664 of NW_006399840.1, read as the reverse complement.
CTCTGTTAAATTTTGTTATTCTTACTGGGGTGAGATTATATAGTTGTTTTGATTTGCATCTCTCTTAGTGCTAAGGATTTTGAACATTTCTTCATGTATTTGTTGGCTATTTGAATGTCTTCTTTGGTGAAGTGTCTGTTCATATCCTGTGCCCATTTTTCAATTAGATTATTTACTTTTATCTTGTTGTGGTGTAAATTTTTTTTAAAAGATCATTACAAAGCTGAAGAAGAAGAAAAGACCAAGGTAGATGTCAGATGAAACTCTGAATATTGCATTAGAGCACCAAGAAGCCAAAGCTAAAGGAAGAAATCAAGAACTCAAAGAGCTGAGCAGAAAATTTCAAAAGGTAGCTCGGGATGACAAAGCGAGATACTATAATGAAATGTGCAGAGAGCTGTAGTCAGAAAACCAAAAGGGCTGAACTCACTCAACGTTTTTAAGCTGAAGGAATTGAAAAACAAATTCAAGTCACAGGTGGCAATACTTAGGATACTTTCAGTAGAATGTTGAAAGATCCAAGAAGCATTAAAAGAAGATGGAAGGAGTGCACGAAGTCACTGTATCAGAAGGAATTGGCTGACACAGAAGAATTTAGTGAAATAATGTATGAGCAAGAGCATATGGTGATTAAGGAGGAAGTTAGAGTTGCTCTAAGATAATTGGTAAAAAACAAGGCTCCAGGAGTTGACAGCATACCAATTGAACTATTTCAACAAACACGATGCCCTGGATGTGCTCACTAAGTTGTGCCAAGAAATCTGGAGGACAATCACCTGGCCAACTGACTGGAAAAGATCAATATTTGTTCCCATTCCAAATAAAGGTGACCTAGCAGAGTGTGGAAATTATCGAATAATATCGTTAATATTATGTGTAAGCAAGATTCTGCTGAAAATTATCCAAAAACAATTGAAGCAATATGTCAACAGAGAACTGCCAGATGTATAGGCTGGATTTAGAAGAGGTTGTGGTACTAGGGATGTTATAGCTAATGTTAGATGGATCTTGGCAGAAAGCAGAGAGTACCAAAGGAATGTCTCCCTGTGCTTCATTGACTAACAAAGTCTTTTGACTGTGTCGATCCCAACAAGCTGTGGCTGACTCTGAGAAAAATGGGAATCTCAGAACACTTGATTGTGCTTATGCAAAACCTGTACTTGGAAAAAGAGGCAGTCATCAAAATAGGGCAAGGAGACACTGTTGTGTGGTTGTTAAGTGCCGTTGAGTTGCAAGCGACTCATAGCGACCCTATGAAGGAGTCCTCATATTTGGGTGCCTTTCATCATCTCTCTAGGTTCATAGGGTTTCCGGAGGCAAGCTATTATGGAAGTGGATGCCACTCCTCCTTCCAAGCTTGTTTTAATAGGAAAGCTCCACCCCACTCTCTGTCTGCATTCGTAGCCAACCATTAACGCATTTGACACATTAGTATCACAGTGTTCAGCCTCACAAAAACCTAAATCAAGAAGGGGGTCCATCAGGGATAGATTCTGTCTCCATACCTTTTTAATCTGTATACAGGACAGATCATCCGAGACGCTGGGCTATATGAGGAGGAATGTGTTACCAGGATTGGTGGAAGAGTCATCAACAATCTGCGTTATGCAGATGACACAACCCTGCTTGCTGAAACTGAGGAGGACCTGAAGCACTTGATTCAGAAGGTCAAGGACTGCAATCTTCAATATGGATTGAAGCTCAACATCAAGAAAACAAAGATTCTCATCACTGGGCCAATTGGCAGCATCAGTACAATCTGTTCAATACAATTAACTAAAAACAAAAGACAAGATTTAATTATAAAAATGGATTTTAATCTTCCCATCCCAAATCATAGGAGCTGTCATTTTTCTTGTTTATTCAATAGTTGTAAAATTTATTTTCCAGTTAAAAGTTTAAAATAATTTTTTTGTAAGTTAGTTCCACAATTGCTACCTCCTCAGTTTAGAAGAGGCCATATACCTGATTATCATGGCATGTTTTAACAGGAGACACCAAATGGAAGAAAGTTATGATTTATATGAGAAAGAATGAAAATAAAAATCACACCCTCCTTGCAGGAGGAGGCTGGGACCTAGTCAAAATAGTCAGAGATGAAAGCTAAGCAACTGTGCAAATTTTAAGCACTGCTTGGAATTCTGACTGATGGGATATTCTGGAAGGAGGCTTAAGCAAATAAGTATGCTAAGAGGAACAGTGGAGTTGTTTCATGCTGTGGCTCTTTTAATCTTCGGGCCTGAACTGGTAATTATTTTCATAGGGAGTCGAGGTGGAAGTACGTCGGGGATTTCTGGGGCCTCTGTGGTGTGAGCTGGGCTCTCCATATCTTTGGACCAGAGCAAATGATAAGCCACCTTCCAAGCTCAGTGTGTCCACTTAGCCTGGAACTGCAGTGGAAGACTTTATCCTGCAGCCAGTGGCTTTGAAGAAAGTAAAACAGTATTACCTGCTCCAGAGACAAACTTTATTAAGTTGAATTAAGCTGACTGTCAGAGAAGTATAAACAGGATATGTATCATTCTTTAGATAACCACAGAGCATATGGACTAAAACATCCCCACATTTTTTAAAAACAAACAAACAAACCCAACAAACACACACACACATACACACACACACACAACCTAACCCCCCCCAACAAACCACACCTGAATCTGCTGTTGTTCAGTCAATCCCTATTCCTGGTAACCCCAAAAGTAGAATTAGTAAAGTCCTCATGAATAACACAAAGATCCAAGCTTTTTTCGTGAAACTACCATAAATGTTTCATCTACTAAGTTTATGTTTATAATTTAGAATACATCATTCACACTAAGGAAAGTGCTTTTAGTTAGCCAAAAATCTATGAAAAAATATTCTTGTTATTGAGAAAACAAAATTAGAAATATCCAAGAGGAGATATCCAAAACACCACTTATTTAACTTGATTACATTGTTCTTGTGCCTGTTAAGCGTTTTCAACTTTTTAAAAAATTAATAACAAAGTCCAGGTGTCTGCATCTGTCCTCACCTATAAAGTAAACTCTTTGGAGGATAGATTTTATGAAGCTTAAAACACTATAACTTTGCCCAATTCCCAGCACTTTGAAGCCAAGATGAATTTAAACGTGTCTGTAATGAGTATGTTGTGGGCTATTCAGTAGACTCTGACTTACAACAACCGTATAGTGACACCCCCCCCCCAAGAGGGCAAAACAGAGTGGCACCATAGACTTCCTAGTAGTGAGTTTTATGGGAAGGGGCCCTGGTGCCACAGTACTTAAGCACATGACCACTAACAAAATAAGTGGCTGTTTGAACACAAACTACTAGGCAGATGAGAGATGTTACAGTCTATTTCTGTAAAACTCAAGGCAGCTCTACTCCATCCTATAGGCTGACTGTGGATTGTTATTCAACAATATAGGGGTTTTTTTATCTTTATAGGAGCTTATCACTAAGTCCACTAAGTCTTTCTCCCAAAAATATGGAGGTGATTGAACCATCAACATTGTGGTTGTTAGCATAGTACTTAGCTATTGCAGTTCCAGGGCCTTTAATGGGAAATGAACAGGGAGAAAATGCTTAGGTTACTGTGAAAGGCCTACAATATCCCTTTGCATCATTTTAAGAAATTTAAAATATTGGTTATATCTTTTCCTCTAAACTTACTTACATATAGCATAATATCATCTTATTTTTTTCTCTTTCTCTTCATTGAAAGGACAAGATATTAAAAACAATAATTTTATTCTCAGGTTTATTGATTTCAGCAGGAAACTACACTGTGGGTTTAGCCTTATATTTTATTCATTGGCACCACATTTCTCTACACACCGAAGAGAGATTTATCTTCTCACTGGTGGGTGTTTTTTGTTTTTGTTTGTTTTGTTTTGTTTTGTGTGTGTGTGTGAGAGAGAGAAAGAGAGAGACTTCACTGTTCAAGGGTACTGGTTTCTTCTGTCTACAATAAAGGCTGTTCAATCTAGTAGACTTACCATTCAAGTCTCATTTTTAATGTTCTTCTACTTTAGGTCTGAATAAATGCAATTATTAATTATTCTTTCAACATATCTTGTAACTCTTCATCCTGCGTTTTACTTTTATGCTTTTAAGGTCTTTTTCATTATCTGTATTTTAATCTGATTTATGCCTCATCATCTATGTGCTTGAATGGCACAAATGGTTTGCCCTGGCTACTAACCTAAAGGCCAACAGTTTAAATCCACCCAAGAGTGCCTTACAAGAAAGACTTGGTACTCTGCATCTATACAGATTAAGGTCATGTAAAGTTAGGGACTTCTATACATTATTCTCTCCATAGCATCCTTAAGTGTTGCAACTCAAGTCTTGAATTTGTTCTTCAGTTCCTTCAGCTTAAGAAGTAGTGATCTAATTTATCCCCTTTGATTTTCTGACACCAGCTCTTTGTACATTTCATTGGAATACTGTTTTGTCTTCCTGAGTTGCCCTTTTGTATCTTCTGTTCAGCTCCTTAAATTCCTGATTTCTCCCCTTACTTTGGCTTCTCGACCCTGTAGTGCAATAGTCAGAGTGTCTTCCAATATCCTTCTTGGTCTTTTGTTCCTCGTCTCTCTTTGTAATGCCTTTTGCATTCTTTCTGGGTGATATTCTTGATATCCTCCCAAAGCTCATCTGGTCATCATTCCTTAGTACTCAAGGCCTCAAATACCATTTATAAGAAACACAGCTTGATGGCCTACACAAAACCCAGATTCTTTGACTATACAAAGAATTGTTGGAGTTCAATATCAGTTTTGATATTTTGGGCAATCTCCTCTCATGAGATTAACTGCCTTTGAAGCATGCCAGAGGATCAACTATGGATTGATTCCAACTCTGTGGTACACAACAACAAACTCTTCTTTAGCTTTGTATAGCACTGGACTCAGATAATATTTCTATTTTTGTGACTGACTACTTTCACTCACCATAATACTCTCCAGATTTCTTCATGCAATATGGTATGTAGTGAATTCTTTCTTATTCTTGCATAATATTGCATAGAATTTTTGGATCTTCCACTTACAAGTAAGGTACAGCTTATAAAGTGGACTGTCATACTTCCTCATCTTCTTCACTGTTAGTCTACAGTTTCCTAGACATGAATTTCTCTATTTCAATTATTTCTTTCTTGTCCTGACCCACAAGTGACCCTTCAGCGTGTTTTCGGAGGAAATTACTCGAACTGGAGGAGATTGCCCATCCTTCTCCCATGGAGCAGCTGGTGGAATTGATACAAGTGCCTTCAGGATTGCAGCATAGCTTCTTACCAGTAGGCTCCCAGATATTATTATTACAAATGAATTGTTTATTTTAGTGTCAGTCAGACTTCTGCTGTTTTGTTTCCCATTGTTCTGTAGAAAATGACTCTTTTTAGTTGTGTAATTTAAATTTACTTTTTGTAAGATGAGACAAACCACTCTGTGACCATTCATTTCAAAATGTTGTTTGTTGTTAAGTGCCGTTGAGTCGCAGGCGACTCATAGAGACCCTATGAAGGAGAGTCCTCGGCACTTGGGCATTTCAAAATAGGTATTGAAAAATAGAACTGACTAATTAGTTTTTTCTGCTGTTTTTTGGTTTTATTTAAATTTCAGTAAAAATTTACAGGGACTTTGGATTTCCATTCATTCATTGTTGCACTTTTCTCTCCTCCCAACCCCCCCCCCTAGTACACTACCCTATTAGAAAAGTAAAAGAAAAATTCTTTGATTGTTTTACAATCCCTCGCCCAGGTCCACTCCACCATGTAGTCTTCAATCATGGCTCTTGTCATGACAAAAATAATCATATATCCCTTTTAAACAGTTTTTTTCCTCATCTGTTTCAATGCAGTGTACATTATTGAACCCATCTTTCTTAGTCTCTCCCCAACCCCAAGGTCAGTCCTGTTTTACAACAGTGGCACCATGCAGTATTTGTCCTTTTGTGACTGAGATACTTCACTCAGCATAATGTCCTCCAGAGTCACCCATTTTGAATAATATTACATGAGTTCCTTGTTTTTCAATGCAGCATAGTATTCCATTGCGTGAATATACCACAGGTTCTCTACCCATTGGTTTGTTGATGGTCACCTGGGTTGTTTCCAACTCCTTGCTATTGTGAACAAAGCTGCGATAAACATGGGTATGGTACATATATCTGCTTGGATGTCAGTAGTCTCTTTGGGGTATATTCCCAGTAGTGGAATTGCTGAATCAAATGGTATCTCTATTTGCAACTTTTTGAGAAAGTGCCATACCACCTTCCACAGTGGTTGCACCATTTTACACTCCCACCAACAGTGAATAAGTGTTCCAGTTTCACCACAACCTCTCCAGCATTAGTTGCTTGTTGTTCTGTTAAATTTTGGTATTCTGTCTGGGGTGAGATGATATCTCATAGTTGTTTTGATATGACTAATTACTTTTACTGGTGTAAAAGTTTCCATACAGTGATAACTTGTGGTTGCTGTGAGGCTGAACACTGTGACACTGATGTGTCAAATGTGTTAATGGTTGGTTATACAATGAAGACAGAGAGTGGGGTGGAGCTCCCGGATTAAAACATGCCTGGAAGCAGGAGTGGCATCCACTTCTGTAATAGCTTGCCTCCGGAAACCCTATAAACCAGGAGAGAGGATGAATGGCACCCAAGCTTTGAGGATTCTCTTTCATAGGGTCACTATGAATCGCCTGTGACTCAATGGCACTTAACAACAGCAACAATTACTTTTAATGTTCAGTACATTGTTCAATGGGAAATACAAAGCTAAAGTAGATAGGATTCCTAACTTAGGAAAAGAGGAAAGTGTTTATCAATGAATGAATGAAGCCATCTCTTTCTATTTTGAAATGACTATTCAGAATAGTACTACTCTGAAATAAATGCAACATAGAATGAACTCTACCTAAACAGACAATTTAAGTATAAATATTTTCTCTTGCATTTGAGGCAGCCAAACAAAGCTTTCATTTTGAAAATAAATTTGACTACCCTGTCCATAAAAAAAAATTAAAATATTTAACACAAGCTTATATATATATAATAACCTCAAAATGGACAAATAAATGAAAAATGAGTTTCAAAAAATATACCCCTTTTTATTAAAAGAACTCATGGATGTGACTACATAGAAAACACAGTAAAGTGGTCACAGAGTGGTTTATCTTATCTTACAAAAAAAAGTAAATTGAAAGTATACAACTAAAAACATGGCAAGGTGATACTTTAAATTGCTCTAAGGCCTTGTTTGTAAATAAAGTCTTAATTTTGAAAATAATAGTTTCTTTTCACAATTACTTGCTATGTGTCAGAAAGCAGCACAATGACTAGGAATGATAGAAGGAGAATCCATGCCTTTGAGCTGTGGTGCTGGAGAAAAGTATTGACTATACCATGGACTGCTAGGAGAATGAACAGGTTCATCCTAGGGAGAGTGAAATCAGGCTGCTTCTTGGAGGCAAGGATTCTGAGGTTTCATCTGACACACTTTGAGCATGTTGCAAGGAGAGATCAGTCTTTAGAGAGAGATATTATGCTTGAGAGGGTGGAGGACAGCACAAGAGAGGAAGATCCTCAATGAGATGGGTTGATTTGGTGACTGGTGTAGTGAGGGTGTGTCAGAGACAATAAGGTTGGCACGGGATAGAGCAGATTTCAGGGTTATTGTACATAGGATCTCTATGTGATGCAAGCTACTCAATGGCACATAACAATAACCACCACCACCACCACCACCACAACCACCACATTTTTAACATTTTAAATGTTTCGTATGTGTGTTGTAAATCTTCATTATCACATAAAAAGCTTTCCTATGTTGATTATAAAATTATTTGTTGTAGTTTAACACACAGTTGATTTTCAACTGTGTAGTGTCATCACTTCTTCTTTAAACAGCAGTATTATTTGGTGGAAAAGAAAAGAAGTCATTCTTGTACAGCTAGTAAAATTAGCTTTTTCCAAAATTCTATTGCTTACCACACTTTGTTACTCACCAGCATTTGTATTATTCTGTAAAATTTATTCTATTATGACTAGAAAACTCTTTGTAAACATATGAGGGAAAAGATTCTTTGGAAATGTGGGTGATAAATTTATTTTAATATATCTTTATGGTTTTATTGTTAGCAAATATCTCATTGAGAGAGAAACCATGTTAGTAACATCTTCTGGGGGAGTTTCACTGCTAATCCAATTTCTGGCAGTTCATATCCACTAGCAATTCCATGGGAGAAAGAGGAATAATGTTCTTCTGTGTGATTTATAGTCTCAGAATTCCAAGGGTCAGTTATGAGTTGGTTCCTATGTGACAACAATGAGCTTGGTTTTGGTTTTAATATCATTTAGGTATTCCCTTCATATTTAATATTTTGACACAAAACTTGAAGAAATATATTCATACATATCTTCAGCCATTGTAAAGAGAGCGACTATCAATGTTGTTATTATATGCTATTGAGTTGTTTGCGATTTATAGTAACCCTGTGTACAACATCGCTGAACCTTGCTCTATCCAGAGCCAACCTTATTTCCCCTGACACAACTACCCACATTATCCCAGTCACTGAGTCAACCCATCTATTTCATGGTCTCCCTTGCAACATGCCCAAAGTATGTCACGTGGACCTTCAGACTCTTTGCCTCCAAGAAGTAGCCTGGTTTCACCCTCTCCAAGACGGACTTGTTTGTTCTCTTTGCAGTCCACGGTATATTCAATACTTTTTTCTAGCACCACAGCTCAAAGGCATCAATTTTCTTTCTATCATTCCTAGTCATTGTTCAGCTTTCTGATGTATAGCAAGTAATTGTGAAGACCATGGCCTGGAGCAAGCATATCTTAGATTCCAGATGGACACCGTTGCTATTCAGTACTCTGGATAGGTCCCTGAAAACAGATTTTTTCCAATGCAGTTGGTCTTTTGGTTTTTGGCTTCTGGTACCAAAAGTGTTGATTGTGGAGCCAAGCAAATTAAAGCTGCTAACAGTCTCAATCACTTCACCATCTGTTATGATGCTGCCAATCAGCCCAGTGGTGGGAATCTTTGTTTTCTTGATGTTGAGCTTTAATCCATATCAAAAGCTGCAATCCTTGACCTTCTGCACTAAGCACTTCAGGTCCTCCTCAGTTTCAGGAAGCAGGGTTGTGTCATCTGCGTAACGCAGGTTGTTGATGAGTATTCCTCCAATCCTGATGCCACATTTCTCCTCCTAGAGTCCAGCCTCCCTGATAATCTGTTCTGCATACAGGTTGAAAAGACACATCTCTGGTGTACACCCTTCCCAATTTTGAACCATGCAGTGTTTTTGTGCTCTGTTCTGATGACTGCCTCTTGGTCCAAGTATAGGTTTCACATAAACCTACACTTACAATACAAATTGTTTGATTTAGAGACACGGATCCTATGATTTGAGTTTCTACTAGCAGCACACTTTTCCAAAACACTGAAAATATTTTTGTAAAGAAAAAAAGTACAGTCTTCTAATTTACAAAGTAGGTGTATTTTGGGAAATTAGAATATAAAAAAGTATTAAAATATACTTTTACTTGTATGTACAGAAAAGTTTTAGCCATATTTTAATTAAAATAAATTCTTATTATTATTTATATGCTGATGGGCATTTGGGCCGTTTACATTTTCTTGTTACTGTGAATAATGCTGCTATGAACATTGGTAAACAAATCTCCATTTTTCTTAGTTCTGCTTTCCTTAGGGAAATTCCTAGCACTGGAATGGCTGGGTCATATAGAATTTCTATATGCAGCACTTTGAGAAAACACTAAACTTCATTCCTGAGTGACTGGACCATTATACAAACCCATTAAGAGTGTATGAAAGTTCATATATTTCCACATCTTCTCCAATATTTATTCCTTGCTGTTCTATTAAACTTTGTCACTGTTACTGGGGTATGATGGTAACTCATGATTTTGATTTGTATCTCTCTTATTGACAGTGATTTTAAACATTTCTTCATGTGACCATTCAAAATGGATGGATTGAGAATTTGTGGTACAGGCACACAATAGAGCACTATGCAACACTCAGGAGCAACTATATATGAAAGAAAGAAAATACATATATAAA
>NW_006399840.1:13425081-13426356 GCF_000299155.1 Elephantulus edwardii | reverse complement strand
TATGTGTATATATATACACATATATATACATATATGTATATATCTAATGTGGGAGAGGCTAGAGGGCATTATGCTGAGTGAACTAACTCAGATTCATAAGGGCATATACTACGTACCATCATTATTGTAAAAATAGAAGGATAACTAGTAAAATGTGTATAACAATCTAAAGGAGGAAGGGATGGGGGAGGGAGGATGAGAATAGGGAGAAGATGAAGTCACAGGGACTCAGAATTTGAGTGGAGGGTGGAAGTGAAGGAGTTAGGAAAGATCCAGTGGGGACCTAAAAGGGTAATAGTGACATAGATCAATGGTGATTAGTTTTATAAAACACAATGTGTGGGAATTATCATATGAAATACAAAGTGAATAAAAAAATGTGCAAAGCACAATGTATATGAATTTTATATGCCATCTAATATAAAATAAAAATATTATTATCTATTTCTTTTTATTTGTATGATGCATAAAAAAATTTAAAAATAAGTTACAAAAAAAATAAGTTACTATTTTTTTGATACACACACGCCATGATTATTTGTAGTGTAGCATTTTTCTGAATATTGCGGAGCATCTAGCTCATCTGAATAAATAACATCAAAGAATTGGCATCTTTGAGATGCGATGTTAGAGAAGAATAATTCCATGGACAACCAAAAACATGTCTGTCTTGGAGAAAATACAACCAGAAAGCTCCATAGAGGTAAAGATGGTGAAACTTGGTCTCACATGTACTGAGTATGCTGTAGGAGAGTCCACTCCTAGGACAAGGACAACACACTGGGAAAAGTGGAGGGTCATAGAAATAAAGAAAGATCCCACAACAAAATGGATTAACGCAATGCTTTTAACAATGGGCTTGAGCATACTGACAATCACAAGGGTGTTGCAGGAGAGAGAAAGGGTCAAATCTGTTATTTACAGGGTTGCCATGAATTCAATGGTACCTAACAGCATCATCAAAAACAATGAGATACAGGGCTGCTTATTACCTTCCTAGACAATTGCCTTCATTCTCATTGCTGTTGTTATGTACCATCAAGTCAAGACCAACCCATAGCTACCTCTCCAGCAGGATTTTAGACAGTAAATCACAAGGAAAGAGATTGCCTATATTTGGAGCAGATAGCGGGTTAGAACCATGTGTCTGTAGTTTATCAGTGCAAATGAGATGGTTTCTTGCTATCAGTATTGTTGTTGTTGTTGTGTTGTTGTTATGTGCCGTCGAGTCGCTTGCGACTCATAGCGACCCTATGTACAACAGCCCTAAACTCC
>NW_006399840.1:13376024-13424161 GCF_000299155.1 Elephantulus edwardii | reverse complement strand
CGCATTAGAACGATCAAGTGTTCTGGGATTCCCATTCTTCTCAGAGTCAGCCATAGTTTGTTATGATCTACACAGTCAAATGCCTTTGCATAGTCAGTGAAACACAGATAGACATTCCTCTGGTATTAGTATTTTAAGTTTTTATTGTAATTTTAACCAAAGTTTACAGAAAAGTTGGGTTTTTTATTCATTCATTGTTTGCACATTTTTCTCCCTTCCTCTCCCTTCTCCTTCCCCCAGTCCATTTTGTAATATGTCTTTTGTTTCAGATTGTTGTCATACATATAATGCCTAATCATACACTACTTTCAATCAGTCCTTCCCCACATCTGACCCAATAAAGGATTCATTATCTATCCACTCTTTTTCTAGTCTCTCCCCAACCCCTCCCCAAGATGTTAGTCCTATTTTATAACAGTGCTGTTATGTAACATTTGTTCTTTTGTGACTGAGATATTGCATTCAGCCACAGAAAGGCATTTCATAAGTTCTTCTAGGCTCACCCATAATTTGCAATGGTTCACAAGTTTATTGGTTTTTTTCTTCAATGTTGTGTAATATTCTAAAAGTGGGATTATACCATAGTATTTTCTATCCATTTGTTTGTTGATGGGAAGTTGGGTTGCTTCCATGTCTTCACTATTTTGAACAACGCAGTCTTAAATACACATCTGTTTGTGTCGCAGCTCTGATTTCTTTAAATATTCCCAGTAGTGGAATTGCTGAGCCAAATTTTATTTTTATTTCCAACTTTTTGAGAAAGTGTCAAATCACCTTCCATAGTGGGTGTACCATTTTATAATCCACCAGCAGTGAATAAGGGAGATTAGACATTGCCCTTCAGAACAGGAAGTAGGTAAGGATGCCCACTATCACCACTCCAATCCAATATTGTGTTGGAATTCTCAGCAAGAGTAATAAGGCAATAGAAGAAAGTAAGAGTTATCCAAGCTACCAAAGAGAGGTAAAACTATTTCTAAATGTACATAATATTATAGTGTATTTAGAAAAGCCAAAAGATTTAGTAAAAATACCATTGGATATAGTTGAATAATTCAGCAAAATAGTAGGATACAAGATCTACAGACAAAAATTCATTGGATTTCTTTACAGTATCAAGGAGAAATATAGAAGTGGAGCTAAGGAAAACAATACCAATTGCAATAGCTAATCATTACTAAAGATTTTGGATAAATAGTTTATATAAGAATCTATCCTTACAGATTTCTATATGTTATGCAGATATAGCCTGAGATCTATAAGCATGGAAGATCAAAAGAGGAAAATACAGGACAGAATTTCAAATTCCCAGGAACTCTAGATTTTCAAATGTTGTGGAGACTATTTGAATCCCTGGAACCACTCTGCCCTGAGATAGTTTTTAAGCTAAAATATATCCTATAGTGTCTTCTTAAAACTATCGTTTAGCTTAACCAGATAATAATAGGGATAATTCTGACTCCTCAGCAGAGCTCAGAGTGTCTGGTACCAAAGCAGAAAGAACTCAATCCACCTAACTGCCAAAGAAAACTCAGGCTACTCAACCGCTGAATAACAGAAAAACAACACAAAAGAAATATTAAACAACAGAAAAGCTTGAATATGTAGTCCAGGATTCTAAGACCAAGAATAAAGCCATTTTCAACATGTGGAAAGGGTGAAATACCAGGATAGAAGAGAAGGAACAGAGAGTTAGTGAAACAGAACTTAATAATATTCTAGAAAAAAAAAGCCGAGACAAGATGGAAGGAAAACTTTTGTAAAAACAACAACAACAAAAATGACCACATACAGGTTATTGGAACTCCAGAACAGGAGGGTGATGGGAACAACAGTGGGAAAATTGTGGTAGATATAATTAAAAATAAATAAATAAACAAAACACTCTCCAAGTATCATGAAAAACAAGTAAATTTATATTCAGGAAGCTCAGTCAAGTCTAAATTAATTAGAGCCTAAATGAAAAACATCACAATGTATCATTGACAAATTATCCAAAATCAAAGACAAGCATAGAATGGTAAAACAGCTTAAGAAAAACTAACACACCTACAAAGGAGAATCAATTAGATTAAACTCTGACTTCTCAGCTATAACTATGTGAGAAGACAATGGGATGGCATACACAAAAGAGTAAAATAAAAGAATTGCCAGCCCAGAATCCTGTTCCATGAAACTGTCCATCAAATATTAAGAATAAATTAGGTCATTTGAAGAAAATCAGAAACTTAAGGAATTAGTCAAAACAAGACTAACTGTACAAGCAATATTAAACAAATCCTTCATACAGAGTCAGCAAAGAAAAGTGGATGGGCCAAAGCAACCATGACCAATGCAAACAAAAACTCAGCAACACGACAACAATACAACCTTGTCTATCAATAATCACATTGCTTGTGAACTTCTTAAATGCACCAATTAAGTGAGAAAGATTGGATGGAATAAAACCTCACAAAACCAAACGAACAACTAGAAAGTTGAGTGGTTAATAAGAGTTTAACTACCAATCCAAAGGCAGGTGGTTAGAGTGTACAAGTTGCTCATGGGAAATGGATGGGTAATCTTCTCCCAAGTTATTTACAATCAATCTCTGATAACCTGCTGAAGTGTCTGTCAGCTATGAATTGCTTAAACTGGTACAGTAATGAGAGAGTGAGTTATTACCACGTTATTTTGTCATATTGTAATTTTATGTTATGCTATTCATTATATTTCCTGATGATTATTTTACAATCATGATGGTAGTACAGAGAATGAAATTGCACTTAGCCATTCCTACCATCTCAGGATATATCTTAAAACTGTCTTTTTGCCTATGGATACAACACAAATCTTCCTAAATTTTTCATTTCTAGCATGGTGGTTCATATAACATTTTGATTCAAAGTGGTCAGTGCTAGTACCTCTTAGGCTTGCCAATGCGTAGATTGTTGATCTTTAAAGTTCCATTTTATTTTTGACCACTTGCCATTTTTAGAGTGGCAGTGACAGGCTGCATAAGATAGTGGAGCAGTGATGTACTCATTCTCCTCATTTTTTAATACCTTGTACTCTAAGGGCTCTTTTGGTCTTTACGAGAACTGGACAATGACTAAGCAAGACAGGAGAAGAATCTATGCCTTTGACTTGTGGTGCTGGAGAAGAGTCTTGAACATGCCATGAACTGCCAAGGAAACAATTTAAGTCTGACTTGGAGAGAATGAAAGCAAGCTTCTCCTTGGAGGCTAGGAATTTGAAGCTCTGTGTAGCATACTTTGGGCATGTGGCCAGGAGGGGACTGTTCGTTGGACAAGGACACCATACTCTAAAGGATGGAGGAACAGTGCAGGAGGAAGACCCAAGATAAAATAGATTGATACAGTAACTGTGGCAATGAGGGTAGGTGTGTCAGAGTCAGTGAGACTGGCTCAGGACAGGGCAGGCTTCATTGCTATTGTACAAAGGGTCACTTTAAGTCACAGGCAACACAACAAGCACAAAACAACAACTAAGGACTCTAGTCTAGTACTATGTATAAACATACTCCTCTGAATTGTTTACAGGGTATTTAGGCCAGTTATTTCAGAAGTGGATGATCAATCTTTCCTATTAGTCTGTCTTAATCGGGAAGCTCCACTGAAACATGTCCACTATGGATGACCCATTGGTATTAAAATACTGATAATACACCTTCCAGCATCGTAGCAGACAGTAAGCTCCCTAGGTAGAGTAAGCTGACAGACATGTACTGTACTCATAAGAGCAAAC
Source organism: Elephantulus edwardii (assembly GCF_000299155.1). Lineage (NCBI taxonomy): Eukaryota > Metazoa > Chordata > Mammalia > Macroscelidea > Macroscelididae > Elephantulus > Elephantulus edwardii. Next base: position 13,420,414 of record NW_006399840.1, on the reverse strand, counting down.
TATAAACAAGCAAGCATATGTTGTTGTTGTTGATATGTGCTGTCGAGTCACTTGAGACTGATAGCGACCCTATGTACAACAGCCCTAAACTCTGCTCTGTCCTGTGCCAATCGCACCGTCTCAGATACACCCATCCTGATTACCCCAGTCACTGAATCAATCCACCTCATAGAGGGCCTTCCCTTCCTGTGCTGTCCCTCCACCCTACCAAGCATGATGTTCCTCTTCAAGGACTGGTCCCTCCTTACAACATGTCCAAAGTATGTTAGACAGAGCCTCAGAATCCTTGCCTCCAAGGAGCGACGCAGTTTAACCCTTTCCAGGACAAATCTGTTTGTTTTCCTAACAGTCCATGGTACCCTCAATACTCTTCTCCAGCACCAAAGCTCAAAGGCATCAATTCTCCTTCTATCCTTCTTAGTCATTGTCCAACTCTCTGATGCATAACAAGTGATCGCAAAGACCATGGCCTGTATCAGACACACTTTAATCTTCAGAAAGACACCATTGCTCTTCGGTACTTTGGAGAGGTCCGTACCAGCAGACTTTTCCATGGCAATACGTCTTTTGATTTCCTGGCTACTGGTGCCAAGAGTGTTGAATATTGAGCCAAGCAAACTAAAGCTATGAACAATCTCAATCTCTTGACCATCCATCCTGATGCTGTCAATTGGCCCAGTGGTACAAATTATAAAGTAAGCAGTAACATGCAAGTCATTCCCTCTCACTCTCCCATCACCCCACCCCCAGTATAGCAAACTGGTCAATAAATGCTGTACTTCTAACATCAATAGAGTATGGTTGAACCTACTGACTTTTCCTGACAAGAACATTTCAGGCTCCAGCCATGTCTGCCTTCTAACTTGGATCCACAATCAACACACTTGAGTCAGGAGATCAGGCGACTTCTTGTATTGCAAAAGTTTGCTGTCAGAAATCTTTCCAAAGTCCTGAAGAATATGATGCCAGTTCAAAGACTAAGTTCTAATCATAATCTTTTAATTACCTGATATGCATCTGAGAGTTGAACAATAAATAAAGATGATAAGAGAAAAATCAGTGCATTTGAGTTGTGATGTTGAAAAAGAGTGCTGAACCACCCATGGGCTGGCAAAAGAACAGACAAATACAACTTGGAGAAAGTGCAACCAGAGTGCTTCTTGGAGCCAAGGGTGGTAAAGTTTTATCTTATTTATTTTTGACAGATTGTTAAGAGAGAGGCTATTCCTTGGAGAGTAACACCTTGCTTGGAAAGGAGATGAAGACTTTAAAGGAGATGAGTTGATACAGAATCAGTAGCAATGGGCTCAACTGTTTTGGGGATGATATGATGGCACAGAATAGGGTAAAGTTTAGATCTGTTGTTCATAGAGTCACTAATAGTTGTACTCAACTCCACAGCACTTAAAACTGACAACCACAACCTACACCACCTGGTCTCAGGGATCCCTGGATGGTGAAAATCCTTAATGCACTCAAGTGTTAACTGAAAGATTAGATATTTGTGTCTAAGAATAACTGATTCTTAGAATAAATGTTTGGTCATAATTTTGGTTTTTTGTTTTTTTCCCCTAATCTTTCATTGAAAACTCCATTGCATATCCTTCTACTCAGCAACATGTAAGGTCACCTTTAAATTAACTCCATAGTAACTAGTTTTTTATTTTGTTTTTACACTTGAGCTCAGAGTCTTGAACTTCAGTTAATTGCATTAGAGCATATTGTAGCTAGGGAGTTCTAGCTGTATTGTCCTTATGGAGATTCCAGTTTGGTGGTCATAAAAGATACTGCAGCTGGATTTCTAGCAGGAATTCAAAACACAGTTTACTCATTGATAAGGTTTTTACAGGTTAAAGGTATGCACAGAGACTAATAGTGTTAAAATATGTGAACACATCACAGTCAATCATTCTCTATTGAGGACACTACAAGTTTTCTTTTTCTTTACTATAATATTCATGTTTATTATTATCTTCTTCTCCATTGTAACGATTACACATTTTGACTATGTGACCGAGTACAGTGGTATTTGTGGAGAAAGCATAAAATTATCCAATGGAATTTTAAAGAAGAGGGCTTTTTTACCTGCTTTGCATTATGAGATAAGCTGACTCTTTAGTTTTGTCAGAGGCATAAAGAGACTAGATACAGTGGATAATAAAATAATCCTTTGCTATTTTCCCTTGGAGGCTGTCTGAATCGGAAAACTGAAAGGGCACGGATGTATCCAAGAAAAGAAACCACGGAGGAGGCAATCTAAAGAAGATGCAGTTGTAGACCTTAAAGGAACAAAGACATAGAGATGATTCTTCTTGCTTTTTCTTATGGAGATTAAAGATTTACTCAATAGAATTTCACAGAAGCTTTGAGAAAATAATGGTGCCCAGACTTCACCCCTACACTATCTGGTTTAAATGACTGAAATGTAGCCATTTATTAATATTCATGAGAATGCTCTAGGAAATCCTAATGCATAGCGAAGATTGAAGCTAAGTGAGCGAAGATGAGGCTAGGACAGAAATTGGTGCCTGGTGTTTTCTCTAATGACGAATATGGTGGCTGTTCAAAACTGAAAAAGGAGAGTTCTACACATGGAAAGAGATCCATACATTGAAGGACACTGGACCAAAATGATATAGATAGTAATCATCATGTTTTAAGATTGATTTCTAAGTCTCTGTTAAACACTGAAAAACAATGGCAACAAAACATTGCTCAGGACAAAGCGGGAACAAATCAGGAAAAGCTTAGATGTAGTTGTTCATGGTCAAATCCACCTCTAACACTGTCTTTCTTGTAAACTTGGAATATTTATATATTTATGGAATGTTGTTGAATATTCCTCTCCAAGTTTTCTGAAACCTATGTTTTCTGCAAAAAGCTTTTAAAGCCCATTCCTAACTTAATATCAGTGTTTTAATATTTTCCCCTGGCTCACTCTTATATGTATACTTGTAGATGTCTTCTTAAGAAATACTCCTCTTCTCAATCACACGCATATACCTCTTAGGGGGAAATGCAATAATATTGGGGAGATGAGGACAAATTGAGATTGGATAAGGTAAGGGTTCTCTTCCTCTGGTTTTCCTCTCCCCTTTTAAAACATTGAGTCAGAAATTCTATGGGTTATTATTATTTTTATTAGGAGAGAAGCATCACAAACAGCTAGAGAATGTGCTGTTTCTGTTGTTGTTGTATATAATTGAGTCTGAACCAAACCCTAGCTAACCCTCCAGTGGAGTTTCAGAAGCGATAAATTGAAAAGGAGGAGATTGTCCGTAATTCTCCTGTAGAGCAACTGGTAGATTTGAATCAAAATGACTGGAACAGTACAACAACAAAGAACTGCTAGAAATGTAAGCTAGCTTTAGAAGATGCCATGGGGCATTAGCAACATCATTGCCAATGTCATATGGATTTTGGCTGAAAGCAGAGAGTACCAGAAACATGTCTACCTCTGTTTTATTTGACTGTCTGGATCACCACAAAGAAAGTGTGGCTAACCTTGAGAAGAATGGGAATCCCAGAACACTTGGTTGTGCTCATGTGAAACATATATTTAAGACCAGGATGTAACTGTTTAGAATAGATAAAGGAAACACTGCATGGTTCAAAATCAGGAAAGGAATATAGATGGTATGCATCCTATCTCCATACTTTCTCAATATATATGCAGAACAGACCATTCTGGAGGCTGGACTTTATGAGGAAGAATTTGACCTCAGGATTGGAGGAAGACTCATCAACAAGCTATGTTATGCAAATGGCACATCCTTGCTTGCCAAAACTGAGGAGAACCTGAAGCGTTTGCTGTAGAAACCCAAGGGATGTAGTCTTCAATATGGTTGGAAGCTCAACATCAAGAAAACAAAGATTCTCACCACTAGGCCAACTGGCAACCCTATGATAAATAGATTTTATCTTGCTCAGATCCAAAATTAACGTTCTTAGCATCAGCAGTCAGGAAACCAAGGAGTGAGTTACTTTGGGAACATCAGAATGCTGAAGAGCTATGCTGTCGATGTAGAGATTAAAGCACACTTGATCCAGGCCATAGTCTTTTCCAAAGACTAGGATGACAGAAAATTGGTGCCTTTGAGCTGTGATGCCGAAGAGGAGTATTGAATATACCATGGATTTCCAAGAGAACAAATGGGTCTGTCTTTGAGAAGGTGAAATCAAGTTACTTCCTGAAGTCAAGGATTCTAAAGCTTTTTCTGACATAGTTTCAACATGTTGCAAGAGGGACCTTTCCTTGGAGGATGATATAATGCTTGGAAGGGTAGAGAGTCAGTGCAGGAGTGAAAGAGCCTGGATGAGATGGATTGACACAGTAACTGAGATAGGCTTGTTGAAAACAGCAAGGTTTGCTTAGGATGGGGCAGAGTGCTCATAGGGTCTTTATGAGTGGTAGGTGACTCAAAGGCGCAACACAACAACAATAGTACTGTGGTGTTTAAGTGCTTGGTTTCTAACTAAAGCATTGCTGGTTTGAATCCACAGCAGCTGTGAAAAAGAAAGATGAGACAGTCTACTTCCACAAAGATCACAGCACTGGAAACCTTAAAGGACATTTATTTCCACTCTGCCTATAAAGATCACTGACTCAGATTGAGTCAGTAGAAATGGATTTAGTTTTGTTCCAGATACCTGAATTCAATATATTCTTGTGATTAATTATAACTAAACAAGATTCTTTGTCACATGTTCTGTAAACAGAACAAATGGAAATATAATGGAAGAGGTGCTCTGTGACCTCGTAAAATGATCAGAAATTTAGCTGTTTTAGATTGAGGCAAATCTAGTTTTCTTGTACTAGAAAGCAAAGCAAACAAAAGTTAGCAACAAACAAATATAGAAGTGACACAGTTACTTACTTTATTACTTAAGACAATTGCTGGAAGATTGATTCTAACTCATGGAGAGCTAACTAATACATCCCAGAATTGTTGTTGTTGTTGTTGTTGTTGTTGTTGTTGTTGTGTGCCATTGAGTCACTTGCTACTCATAGCGATCCTATGTACAACAGTCTTAAATTCTGCTCTTTCCTGTGCCAATCTCACCATCTCTAACACACCTACCTTCATTATCCCCACCACTGAATTAATCCATCTCATAGAGGATCTTCCTCTCCTGAGCTGTCCCTCTACCCTCACAAGAATGACCTCCCTCTCCAAGGACTGATCACTCCTTGCAACATGTCCAAAGCTTCAGAATACTTGTTTCCAAGGAGTAGCCAGGTCTCACCCTCTCGAGGATGAACCTTTTTGTTCTCTTAGTAGTCTATGCTATATTTAGTACTCTTTTCCAACACCACAGCTCAAAGGCATCAATTTGCCTTATGTCATCCCTAGTCATTGTCCAGCTCTTTGATGCATAGCAAATACCATTGCCTGTATTAGGCACACTTTAGTCTCCTGACTGATATTGTTATTCTTCAGTACTTAGGTAGAAATATGCATTATAGGGTTTTCAGTGACTGCTTTTTCAGAACATCATCAGGTCTTTTTTTGAAAGTGTTTCTGAATGGACTTGAATTTCCAACCGCTTGATTAGCAGCAGTGATTATTTACCATATGCACACCTAACACCTCCTACTTTTAGTGGACATAAGTTTACTAATGTTTTTTTGGCAGGAAAGTGTTGGGTGAGGGGTGATAATATTTCCCAAATGAAAGCATGCTTCTCTCATTTATCCAAGAATCCCTGTATTTTTGCCAAGGTCTGAGCAACATATTCACCTTTAGGGTTAGATGAATAATAACAAATTAGAAAAGAGGCAACCGATTCATTGACTAGCACAATGGAATCACCTGCTACCAACCATCAGACAGACACCACCTGGCAATTCTCAGTGGTGAGTTAGAGTAATGGAGGGGAAAGTTGAACTTGGGCTCTCAAATTCCCACCTCCATCTCTGTGTGGCTTGGGGTTACTTTTATGAGGCAGAGAGATTTTCTTTCAAGAAAATATGGTGAACTGAAAAGTCCTTTGTATCTTATATAACCTGAAGAGAGAGGTCTCAAATCTCCTTTCCCTACAAGGCAATGGTGGCTGAAGCTAACAAAGAAAACCATTTTAAGCCTGATGAGCTGAGAGAAAGTTGCCTATTTGAAGCTCTGGAAAAAATCCCAGAAGGTGGCTTTTCTCCTTTTTAATATAAATCCGTGACTAGACTCTGAGAGCCGACTGGATCTCCACACTACTGGTGGGCATGGGACTTGAAGGCTGCTACTGTTAGCAGCTAAGTGCTATGTGCACCCTCCCATGAGCCAATGACATGGTCTTAACTCAGACAGGTTTACGCGTGGTACTAGAAGCACCTTTAGAATCACCTAATTAAACTTCATGTCAGTTCACAGCACACACTTTCTCTTAGAAAAAGAAAATATCATACTATATTCTGGAAACAGGACAGGATTTGTTTTGTGTTTAAACATCAATGTTTTACAAAGCCTTCAGTGTGTGTTTTTTTTTTAATTAAAACGTTGACTTTTGCATTTTCCCAAAGTTCTAGATTAATTTTCAAAATGTAGAATAATGTCTTGGACTACTTCACTGCTTCACTCTGCACTAAAATCATGCAATCTTAACTCTCAGGGGTGCTCACTTTGAACCGCCACTGGGAGTCCTGGGAATGAGTGTAATAATTTTTGCATGGGGGGGGGGGTGCGGAATGTGTCTTTAAAATATCGGACATCAATTTTTGTCTTCTGGAGGAGATAAAAGTGCATTGAAGGGGAGCTCTGGTGGCCTAGTGGCAAGGAGCTGCAACTACAATCCCAGAGGCTCACGGTTCGAATCCACCAGACGCTCTGCCGGGGAAAGGAGGGACAACCTCCTCCTGTACCAGTCAGATCTGATTTGACGGTACACTCACAAAAATAAAAAAAAAAGACAAATAATCAATGAAAAAAATAAATGAGTAAAAAAAAAAGTGCATTGAAAAGGTATGCTTCAGGTTTTTTTGAAGAAATTTTGTAAGCATAATTATGGAGATCCATGAGAACGAGCTATGTCACGTTAAATTCATTCCCTCTAGATTCATCTGTAGATGATCACTGTTCTCCAAGAAGCAGTAACATCACTTTGGGGGGGTGGGGTGGGGTGCCTCTCTACCCCTCCTCACCCTCATTCTGGAGCAAGGATCCAGCAGGGTGGGATGGGGTTACTGCAGCAATGACACATATTAGGTAATGCCCCCCATTAGATTGCAGATGTGCGAACTAGTTTAAAACTTTTTATTAGGGTTTTTATTGGACTTCCATGCAGTCGCAGCCTCTTTACAGTTGCCAAGTTGGCCAGTTGCTCACAAGTTAGAACAAATTAGAAATACCTAATGCCTAAGCTATTCTTACATTTTGCAGGCAAAAATCCCAAACTAATCATAGTCTTCTTTGTGAATCTGGTCTCCTGGTAGAAATTACACTTGATCACAGAATAGCACTTAGCAAGAGTTCTATGATGGCTTTGTGATACCAGTGTGGTTCAATTCTTTCAAGCTCATAAAGCCCAGGATCCTTTATCATTTTCTGTCTGACCACAGTATGCCCTTCCTTGCCGCTTTGTAATCTTAGAAGGTAATTTTTTGTCCTTTTTATTGTACTTATTTATTAAGCATCCTTAATATTTTTGGAGTTCTGGTGGCCTAGTGAAAGGAAGCTGCCCTGCAATCTCAAAGGCATGTGGTTCAAGTCCACCATCTGCTCCGTGGGAGAAGGATGGCAATCTCCTTCTGTACAAATTAGCTGCTTCTGAAAACCCACTGGAAGTGTCAGCTATGGTTCAGTTCTGATTCTATGATATACAACAACAATAGTTTTCAGAGTACCAGATTGACAAATGTGTGATAGATGCTGATGAAGTCAAAGACTCACATCTTCCCTCTGTGCGGGAGAGTGTTGAAGAAAAAGGAGGCAACTCTCATACCTAGGGAAACACTGTTACTTGGATTCAAAGGTTTTTTATTAAGTGCCAGTGAGACAAGCATACCAACCTGTCTAGTTCCCTCATCTGAGAAAGACATTAATCTTTGCAGATTTACATAGGAATGAATAAGCACAAAGAAGAAGGTTAGCTTTCTTGGAATTAATGGCTTGTGTTGACAAGTGTCCATTCACCAGTCTTCAAATGCTTTTCCTTGAAGTTTTAATTCAGACATGGGCTGCAATAGAACAAAAGTGTTTGGACAAATTAAATAATAACATAATACAACATTTTAGAAAAGGGAAATGGTGTGTTGAACACCTAAGAGGTTATATAATTATTGTCAACAGTTCACTCAAAGTGGATTCTCTCTCTTGACAACCCTCATGCAGACCCTCCTGTACAATAGAAAAAGCTGGCCAGTTCAGCAACAACTTCATGACCATTAGCATACTCAAGACCATTATTAATGGCTATCTGGTGGTGTGGTATGTTATATATTGAACTGCTGAATAGAAGATCAGTGGTTTGAATTCACTAGCCACTACAAGATAGAAGGAGATGAACAGTTTCCTCCCATAAAGATTTGCAGCCTCAGACATCCAATGGAGGGTTGCTATGAGTAAAAATTGACTCAATCTCCATGATTTGGGTTTAGGGGCTAAACTAATCATCCTGTAATATATGATATTCTATTGTGATCTGTAAGGTTTCTATTGACTAACTTTCAGATGTAGATAATCAGACCTTTCTTCTCCGCTTCTCTTGATTTGGAAGCTCTGCTAAAATCTGAATTTTTTAAAATACTTGTAGCAAAGCTTCCAGAATTATATATATCAGCCATTACAGTACCATGAACGGATAGACTTGTAGCTAATTTGGCCTTAATGATATTAAGAGTTCTTTTTAATGCAGTCCACAAAGCATATGTACAAAGAATGGACTGCCTTATTCATAAGTTACCATTCAAATAAATCAATTTGATTTAATGTGAGGCATGGTTTTGTCTATTTTCTGTCTATCTCTGTTAGACTTTCTGTGATGTTACTGATGTAGCAATTTATCATTCCTGTGATAAATTGATGAAGACTGATTTAAATGAACTCTGCTCCAGGGAGAATGATGCTAAAATTATTACTTCATGCAGTCACTCATTTTTGTCTCAAAAAATGTTTTGTACTTTATTGCATGTTTATCCAAATCCTCAATGTTGTTTAGTCAGTTGTCACTCACATTTTCCCTCTATCTGTTAGGAAGACTGTAAATTTTTGTGGAGGAGACTGCCTGTCTTTCTCCAATGGAACATTTAGAATATTTGAGCAACCAGGATTTTGGTTATCAGCCCAAAACATAACAGGCTTCTAATATATACTTAGCACATTGCAAAACACAAAGAAAGACACCAAAATGTATAACTTATAACCTTCAAAGCATCTTACAAAGACTTGCTAATATACTTGAAAAGTTAATAGACCAGAGATTTACTTACTCATTCATTCAGTGCATATTTACTTGGAATTCTTACTTCATGGAAGTAATTGAGCCAGGTAACACGGACTATAAAATGACAAATAAGAAACAAGTCTTATGGTTAGAAGAAGAAAAGAATTTAATGTTGAAATGGGCAATCTCCTGCCTTGTAATTAGTGTATGAATATCTATTGGAGGATTGGCTATGAGTTGGTTATGACTTAATTAAAATGAGGTAGGGTTATTGGGGTGGGTTTTTTTTTAAAAAAAAGAGATAAAATGATCCATGGTGGCATAATAGTTAAGAGAAGATACTTGGGGTTCTGGTTCTGCTTCCATAAAAATTCCAGGATTACAAATCATATAGGGCAGTTCTCTTTTGTCTTAAGGAGTTACTGTGGGTCAGGATTAATTCTACAGCACACGATTAACTATATCTAGGACTAATGGTAAGGAACTGCCCTACAAATGCCAAACACAGGGGATTTAAATCCACCAGCTGCTCTGTGAGAGAAAGATAGGCAATCTCCTCTTGTGCAATTTATTGCATCTGAAAATATGCTGGAGAGTCAGCTATAAGTCTGTTCTGACTCAGTGACACACAGCAACATGAATATAAAGACTAATATGTAAGTTATAGTGATTAATAACACAAGAGGAAAATACTTACCTTTGATAACTTCTTCATAGTTCAGTTAAATGAATTTACACATAAATATTTTCATCAGATATTGTCCTTTTTGATGGCAGCACTATCATGCCTCTACCACAGGATGTCTGTGAAACTTTTCTAGCCATTAATTTTGGCTTTCATCACAAGACTAGAGAGGTTTTGCTACTGGTGTTGGGTATCTTCATATTAATTACAGCTCATAGAAACTCTAGTTGTTTGAGTACTAGAACCTTGATGGACAATGAATAAACATGAAAGAAGAAGACTTGATGCTTTTGAACTGTGATATTGAAGAAGAGTGCTTGATCATCCTGTGAACTATCAAAAGAACAAACAGATATGTCTTAGACAAGGTGCACCAGAGTATTTCTTGGAGACTAAGATGATGGAGCTTCATTTGGGCATGTTGCTAAGAAAGGTTATTCCTTGAAGAGGGCCATCATACTTGGGAAGGTGGATGGATAGTGAAGGAGAGGAAGACCCTCAACCAGGTGTATTAACCAATGATTGGGACAATGGACTTGAGTGTATCCAAAAATTTTGAGGATGGCACATGATAGGATAAAGTTCAGAGCTGTTATTCACAGGGTCGCTATGAGTCATATTCAACAGCCCCTAGCAACAGATTATGTAACAAGGGAGTTCTGGTGGCCTACTGTTAAGAAGCTGTGCTGCAATTCCAAAGGCTTACACTTTGAATTCACTAGCTGCTCCATGAGAGACGGATGGGAAACCTCATCCTTTGCAATTTGCTTCCTCTTAAAACTCATTCAAGGGTCACTTAAGTGTCAGTCTTGACTCTACAACACATAACACAAGAACAAGAAGGTAGTTTATACAGGAGTATTTCTCTAGGGATAGTCCATAAAGAAGAGAATGTTGCTGCAGGGTGGCGAGTGAGTGGATAACAGAAGTAGGCTCAGAGACTGCCACAGTATCACAGAGATCACTCAAGAGCACTTGAAATGAGTTCCTTCAAGTGCAGGGACATTTGAGAACATAGGAACAGACGCCTGGCTTTCCCAGACAAATGATGAAAACAGAAGGTGTGTGGAAGTTACCTATGATGGCAAGAAGCGAAAGTTCAGACATAAGTAAACAGAACACTACAGTCTTTAAATTTCGCTTGTATTATATATTTCATACTGTATGCCTCTGAAAACCCTATGTACAGCAGAACACATGTAGACTAACAGAAAGGGAAACTGAGGTGGAGCTTTCAAGTATGGAAATACAAAGCAGACACTAGTGATTGGAATATGGAATGTGAGAACCATGAATGTAGGAAAATTAGATATTGTTAAGGAAGAAATGGAATGCATAAATATTGACATACTAGGCATTGGTGAGATGAGATGGACTGGCATGGGGCATTTTGAGTCAGACGATCATATGATATATTACTCTGGAGATGAAAAGGTGAGAAAAAATGAAGCTGCTTTCATAGTTAAAAAAGTCATTTCTAGATTTATCTTAAAGTACAATATTGTGAGTGATAGGATAATATCCATATGCATACAAGGAAGTCCAGTGAATACCACCATCATTCAGATATATGTGCCAAAGAACCAGACAGAGCCAAAGAAGAGTCAAGAGAGCGATCTCTTTACAGATCTCTTTACAGCAATCAACTTTACAGTTGGAGAGTGATTGAACATGCAATCAAGACGCATTGGTAATAATGGGTGACTGGAATGCAAAAGTTGGGAACAGAGAAGAAGAATCAGCAGTCCGAAAACATGGACTAGGTGATAGAAATGAAGCTGGAGATAGAATACTGAATTTCATACAATCAACTACTTATTGATGCAAATATGTTTTTAAGAGACATAAACGCAGGTTATACACATGGATTTCACCTGATTTTATGCATAGTAATCAGATCGATTTCATCAGTGGAAAGAACCACTGAAGAAGCTCAATATCAGCTGTGAAAACTAGGCCAGGAGCTGATTGTGGAACAGACCACCAACTACTCATGTGCAAGTTTAAGCTAAAGCTGAGGAAAATTAAACCGAATCCATGGGAACCAAAATATGGCTTTGAGTTCACCCCACCTGAATTTTCGAACCGTCTCAGGAACAGGTTTAAGACCTTGAACACCAATAAGCGAAGACCAGATGAGTTGTGGGAGGATGTCAAAGGTATCATCCAGGAGGAGTGCAAACAGTCATGACAAAGAAGAGGGGGAAAAAAGATCAAAATGGATGTCAGAAGAAACTCTGAAGATTGCACTGGAGTGCAGAGAAGACAAATCACAAGGAAGAATTCAATGTACTAAAGAGCTGAATAGAAGATTCCAGAAGGCAGCATGGGATGACAAAGCAAAATATTACAATGGAATCTGCAAGAAGCTGGAGTCAGAAAATCAAAAGGGCCAAACCCACTCAGCATTTCTTAAGTTCATGGAACTGAAGAACAATTTCAAACCTCGAGTTGTTATAATCAAGGATGCTTTAGGCAGAATATTAAATGATCCAGGGAGTATTAAAAGAAGATGGAAAGAATATACTGAGTCACTGCATTGAAAGGAATTGGCATACACAGAAGAATTTCATGAAACCACATATGAGCAAGAGCCTACGGTGATGAAGGAAGAAGTTCAAGTGGCTCTGAAGGAAATAGCAAAAAATAAGGCCCCAGGAATAGATGGTATACCAATTGACGTACTTAAGCTAACAGATGCTGCCCTGGACATGCTCATCAAGTTGTACCAAGAAATCTGGAGAACAGCCACTTGGCCAACTGACTGGAAGAGATCTATATTTTTTCCCATTCCAAAGAAGGGTGACCCAACAGAGTGTGGAAACCATAGAACAATCTCATTGATTTTACATGTAAGCAAGATTCTACTGAAGATTATCCAAAAATGACTGGAACAGTACATCAGCAGAGAACCGCCAGAAGTCTAGGCTGTGCTTAGAAGGGGTCTTGGTACTAGGGTAATTATAGCTAACATTAGACGGATCTTAGCTGAAAACAGGGAATACCAGAAGAATGTCTATCTGTGTTTCATTGATTATGCAAAGACGTTTGACTGTGTGGATCATAACAAACCATGGCTGACTCTGAGAAGAATGGGAATCCCAGAACACTTGATTGTGCTAATCTGAAAACTGTACTTGGACCAAGAGGCAGTTGTCAGAACAGAGCAAGGAAACACTGCGTGGTTCAAAATTGGGGAGGGTGTACGCCAAGGTTGTGTCCTGTCTCCATACCTTTTCAACCTGTATGCAGAACAGATTATCTGGGAGGCTGGGCTCTATGAGGAGAGGTGTGGCTTCAAGATTGCAGGAAGATCTATCAACAATCTGCGTTATGCAGATGACACAACCCTGCTTGCTGAAACTGAGGAGGACCTGAAGCGCTTGCTGCAGAGGGTCAAGGACTGCAGCCTCCAATATGGTTTTGAGGCTCAATGCCAAGAAGACAAAGATTCTCACCACTGGACCAATTGGCAGCATCAGGAAAGATGGTGAAGAGATTGAGATTGTTCACAGCTTTAGTCTGCTTGGCTCCACAGTCAACACTCTTGGCACCAGCAGCCAAGAAATTAAAAGATGTATTGCAATGGGAAAGTCTGCTGTTAGGGACCTCTCCAAAGTACTGAAGAGAAATGGTGTCTCTCTGGAGCCTAAAATGCATCTGATACAGGCCATGGTCTTTGCAACCACTTGTTATGCATCAGAGAGTTGGGACAGTGACTAGGGAGGATGAAAGGAGAATTGTTGACTTTGAGCTGTGGTGCTGGAGAAGGGTACTGAATGTACCCTGGACTGCCAGGAAAACAAACAGATCCATCTTGGAGAGGATTAAACCAAGCTGCTCCTTGGAGGCAAGGATTCTGGGGCTTCGTCTGACATACTTTGGACATGTTGCCAGGAGGGACGGGTCCTTGGAGAGGGACATCATGCTTGGGAGGGTGGAGGGACAGCACAGGAGGGGAAGACCCTCTATGAGGTGGACTGATTCAGTGACTGACGTAATCAAGATGGTTGTGTCAGAGGCAGTGCAATTGGCACAGGACAGAGCAAGGTTTACGGTGGTTGTACATAGGGTTGCTTTGAGTCAAAAGTGACTCAACAGCACATAACAACAATATACATCATATTATTAGGTCTTGACTAGGTTTCTTCATACTAATAGCTAAACCTTAACTAAGAATGAATAAAGAAGAATCAATGCCTTTGACTTGTGGTGGTGGAGAGGAGCATTGAATGTACCATAGACCACCAAGAGAATAGACAGGTCTATCTTGGAGAGGGTGAAACCAAGCTGCTTCTTGGAAGTAAGGATTTTGAAGTTCTGTATCACATACTATGGGCACATGGCCAGGAGGGACCAGTCCTTTGAGAAAGATATCATGCTTGGAAGGGTGGAGGGACAATGTAGGACAGGAAAACCCCAGAAAAGAGTGAATGGACATAATTCCTGTGGTAATGAGGTGTGTCAGAAACAGAGAGACTGGTTCAGGAAAGGGAAGGGTTCAGAGCTATTTTACATAGGGTCACTATGAATTGAAGATGAGTTGATAGTACATGACAACATTAACAACAGTACTTAATACTAAGAAGCTATTGTCTGGATAAAGTAAGGCAGCAATGCATAAAGTTAAGTCTATAGTCAAGAAAAGAGTGTCAGGGATGTATCCTTTCTCCATACCATTTTAGTCTATATGTGGGAACAGATAATTTGGGAGGCTGGAATTTATGAAGAAGAATTCAGCATCAGGAATAAAGGGAGACTCATCAACAGTCTGCATTGTAGAGATGACACGACTTTGCTCACCAAAACTGAAGCGAGTTTAAAGTGTTTACGGCAGAATAGCAAGGACTGCGGTCTTTATTATGGAGTGCATCTCAACATCAAGAAAGCAAAAGTCCTTACCACCAGGCCAAAGAGCAAATCATGATAGAAGGAGAAAAGATTGAAATTGTTAACAATTTAATCTTGCTTGAATCTGCAAACAACACCCAGCAACCAAGAAATCAAAAGGTGAGTTGCTTTGTGAAAAAATCTGCAGTCAAGTACCTCTCCAAAGTATTACAGAGCAATGATGTCAATTGAGAGACTACGATATACCTAATCCGGGCCATGGTCTTCTCAATTACTTGCTGTGCTTCTGAGAGTTGGACAATGACAAAAAATGACAGAAGAAAAATTGATGCATTTGAGAAGAATATTGAACATACCATGGGCCGCCCAGAGAACTAACAGGCCTATCTTGGAGAGGGTTGAGCTCTCTTCTTGGAGGCAAGGGTTTTGAGACTCTATCTCACATACTTTGAACATGTTGTCAGGCGGGGATAATCCTTGGAGAAGGACATAATGCTTGGAAGTATTGATGGTCAACACAGGACAGGAAGACCCTGGAGGAGATGGATTTACACAGTGACTGTGGCAATGAAGTTGACTGTGTCAGAGACACCTGAGGCTGCCTCTGATTCATTCATGTTGTTGTTGTCCATAAGGTTGCTATGAATTACAGTAAGCTCAATAGCACATAACAACAACAACAGGAACAAGGTTTTCTCAAGCTAGGCTCTGAAGGAAAGAACGTTGGCAAATCTCCTCCTGTTGTGATTTACAGTTTTATAAATCTGATAGAAGATGCTTGCTATAAGTTGGAACTGACTCAATAGCCCTGAGTAAGATACTATTGGCATTTTGGCCTGATAACTTTTTTTTAGTTTTGCTGTGTAAAGTTTTCCTATCATTATTAGCTATTTAGCAGTATCCCTGCTCTCTATCAACTTCATTACAGAAGATTCCCTTTATCCTTTGTGGCAACAAGCAAATATTTCCAAAATATTTCCTAAAGCCCTCTGAGAGAAAATGTACCCTTATGAAGAACTACAGCTCTAGGAAATCAATAAGGCAAAAACTAATCCTTGATTTGCAGTGTTTTCAAATTTCTCTAGTGTTACTCTGACCTTAACTGCTAACTGCTTTTAAACTACCAATGGGAAGCAACAGCACACCACATTTCCATCACATGATGCAATAGATATAAATAACTTTAAGAGCATGTAGATAAGAGTAAGCTGTAGTAAAATAGTTAGAAAGTGCCAAGTTTTGACAATTTGTTGTGCTTGCTTTTAGCATAATTTACTTATTTGAATGTTTACAACATTTAATTTTGTGTTTAACAAAAGGCTTATAAAATTTCCGAAAATTTAACAATTGACTCTCATGAGCCAGTGTGAGCTGCCTGCAAGCTATCACATCTATTTATAGACCAAGATAAGAATATAGAGAAAGTTTTTCTTCTCCGTATAGTTCACAATATAATGATAAATTGAATGATAATTTCATAATATACTACAGATTACATGGGCTATGTATTGTATGAAATGTCAGCCTATCCCCCAGAATGGCTTTCTTCTAACATACAAAGGCAATTGGAGAATTTTTAATCATTTCCCAACTTCATGAACTTGACAGTGACTCTGTATCAAATACTCTTCACAGTTATACCCAATGTCTCTGTGGGCAATTACGTGCTTTGCTGATATTCTGCTGTTGGGCAGTGGGACTCTTAATCCCTGGTGGTGTGTTTGCATTCTCAGAAGTAGAAGCATGAAGAAAGGCCACAATGTCACATAGAGACCACATTTGTAACAGTGTGTTTCTGCTCTAATATATGTTTGTTGTCCTTAAGTACCATGGAGCCAGAACCAATTCATAGCTGCCGCTCCAGTGCATTCTCAGAGACATTAAATTACACAGGCGGGGATTACCTATCTTCCTTCTGCAGAACATCTAGTAGATTCAAACCATGAGTCTTTGGATTAGAAATACAACACTTTACTACTAGGCTACCAGAGGTCCCTTCTGATACATACATTATCTTTCATTTTTCTTCAGAAATTCTATATTGGGCAACTTCTGAATATAATTTTTTCTCTCCCTTTATCCTGGGGAAAGTACAAACTCTTCATATGGTCTTGTTTTACCAATCCTCCCAGGGGAATCTACTAGACCCTATTACCCACGTGAGAATATTTTCAAAGTCTGAGATAATTTAATAATGGTAGCAATGCATGGTGTGTGTGGATTTCAGCTGGCATATTTCTAGTGGCCTTGGTGTCTCCATATGTTAATTTTTTCATATCTTCTCTGGAACTATCAGAAAACATACACTTAGTGCAAAGTTTAAAATTGTTGCTTGTTGTTACATGCCGTTGAGTCGCCTGTGACTCCATAGTACCCCTAACATCATGTTGTTGTTGTTGTTATGTGCCGTCGAGTCGCATAGCGACCCTATGTACAACAGCCCTAAACCCTGCTCTATCCTGTGCCAATCTCACTGCCTCTGACACACCCATCGTGATTACCCCAGTCACCGAATCAATCCACCTCATAGAGGGTCTTCCCTTCCTGTGCTGTCCCTCCACTCTGCCCAGCACGATGTCCCTCTCCAAAGACCTGTCTCTCCTTACAACATGTCCAAAGTATGTCAGGCAAAGCCCCAGAGTCCTTGCCTCCAAGGAGCAGCCTGGTTTAATCCTCTCTAGGATGAATCTATTTGGTTTCTTGGCAGTCCATGGTACATTCAGTACTCTTCTCCAGCACCACAGCTCAAAGGCGTCAATTCTCCTTCTATCCTCCCTAGTCATTGTCCAACTCTCTGATGCATAACAAGTGATTGCAAAAACCATGGCCTGTATCAGGCTCACCTTAGTCTCCAGAGAGACACTGTTGCTCTTGAGTACTTTAGAGAGGTCCCTAACTGCAGACTTTCCCATTGCAATATGTTTTTTGATTTCCTGGCTACTGGTGCCAAGAGTGTTGAGATTGTTCACCTAACATCATAGGCAAGCAAAATCCTACTGAAGGTTATAAAAAAACAATTGGACCGAGAATTGTCAGATGTGCAAGCAGGGTTTAGAAAAGGCCATGGCACTAGGGACATTATAGCCAAAGTTAGATGAATCTCAGCTGAAAGCAGAGAGTACCAGAGGAAAGTCTATTTGTGTTTCACTGACTATGCAAAGACATTTGACTGTGTGGATCACAACAAACTGTGGCTAACCTCGAGAAGAATGATATTCCCAGAACACTTCGTTATGCTTATGCAAAACCTGTATTGGACCAGGAAGCAGTCATTAGAACAGAGGAAGGAAACGCTGTGTCGTTCAAAATCGGGAAATCAGTGAATCAGAGATGTGTCTCCATACCTTTCCAGTTTAAATGCAGAACAGATTATTTGGGAGGCAGGACTTTATGATAAAGAACATAGCATCAGTATTGGAGGAAGATTCAACAACCCGAGTTATGCAGACGACACAACCTTGATTGCTGAAACTGGAGAGGACCTGAGATGTTTGCTGCAGAATGTCAAGGATGGCAGATTTCAATATGGTTTGAAGCTCAACATCAAGAAAACAAAGATTCTCACCACTGGACCAATTAGCAGCATCATGGTAGATGGAGAAGAAATTGAGATTGTTAACATTTTCAGCTTGATCAGTTCAACAAACAACACTTAGGGAACCAGCAGTAAGGAAATCAAAAGACGAACACTGCAAAATCCAGAGCACTGAAGAGCAACAATATCAGTCTAGAGACTAAGGTGTGTCTGATCCAAGCAATGTTCTTTGTAATTACTTGTAAGGCATCAAAGAGCTGGACAACAATTAAGAATAATGGAATAATAATTGATGCCTTTGAACTGTGGTTCTGAATAAGAGTATTGACCATACAATGGACTGTGAAGAGGACAAAAATGTCTGTCCTAGAGGTGAAACCAAGCTGCTTCTTGAAGGCAAGGATTTTGAAGCTGTTTCTCATATACTTTGGATACATGGCCAAGAGGGACCAGTACTTGAAGAAGGACAGCATGCTTGGAAAAGTGAAGGGACAGCACAAGACAGGAAGACCTCAACTGGGATGGATTAACATGGTAACTGGAGTAAAGGGAGTAGGTGTGTCAGAGACTGTGTCAGAGAGGTTGGCTCAGGGTAGGACAGGCTTCAGAGCTATTGTACATGGTGACTTGATGACATATAACAAAAACAGACTTTTAATTCTGTCACTCCAAACCTCCAGGAAAGTCTCCTATTTGATTAGAAGTGAAGCAAGAATAAAAGTGTAGAGAGTACTGACTGGATATACATGTGGGCATTGTAATAGGGTTTTTAAAAATTTTATTTTATTAATTTTAATGAACATTTACAGAGATTTTGGATTTCCATTCATTCATTTTTGCACTTCCCCCACCCCCAAGTTTGCTCTTCTCTTCAAAAAGCAAAAGATAAACTTCTTCATCAGTATACAATCCCCCCGCACTCTGCCCCCTCCTGCCCGAATGCACTCCACTATGCAACCTTAATTCTGGACTCTTGTGATAACCATAATACCCTATCATATATCTCTTTTAAACGGTTCTATTCCTCATCTGTTTCAATGTACTATACATAATCTATCCAGTTTTTCTCAGTCTTACCCCAACCCTGATGTCAGTCCCATTCTACAACAGTGGAACTATGCAGTATTTGTCTTGAGAACCACAACAAGAAAAAGGTAAATAATCCAGTTGAAAAATGGGCACAGGATATGAACAGACACTTCACCAAAGAAGACATTCAGATGGCTAACAAGCACATGAAGAAATGTTCAAAATATCTAGCTCTAAGAGAGATGCAAATCAAAACAACAATAAGATATCATCTCACCCCAGTAAGAATAGCAAAATTTAACAGAACAGCAAGCAGCAAATGCTGGTGAGGTTGTGGAGAAACTGGAACCCTTATTCATTGTTGGTGGGAGTGTAAAATGGTGCAACCATTGTGGAAGGTGGTATGGCGCTTTCTCAAAGAGTTGTAAATAGAGATACCATTTGACTGTGCAATATACCACTACTGAGAATATATTCTAAAGAGACCATAACTGACATCCAAGCAGATATATGCATACCCATGTTTATCGCGGCTTTGTTCACAATAGCAAGGAGTTGGAAACAATCTAAAGCCCATACACAAATGAATGGATAATATGTTTAATAAAAATAGATGTAACCAAGATATAGCATGGTAGGTGACTGGTTAAATAAACCTTGGTGTATTCACAAATTGAAGTACAAAAAGCTATGAATAAGCTATGTGTGTGCAGTTATAGACAGAGACACTAAACCAAAATAAACAAACAAGTAAATAACTCACTGCAATTAAGTTGATTCCAACTCATAATAACCCTGTAGAACGGAAAATGACAGTTAAGAGGATATCCAAGACTGGAGTCTTCATGAGAGCAGACTGTTCATCTCTTTTCCGTAGAGCAACTGTAGTCCACAGTAAGTTAAACTATTAACCCAAAGACTAGGGGTCTCAGGTGGTTTGAACTCACCAGCAGATTCATGTGATAAAGACGTTATTAATAGCCTTATGTTGTAATGTATAAACTCATAAACTTGATGGAGAGTGGATGGAAGTTGGGACAGACTTAAAAGCAATGGAGGTTTTTAAGAAAAATGGATAGTTAGCTATCATATCTCCTTTTTGCCAAATGTAGACTATAGTCTATGCCTGCAAACACTTATAGGTAACAGTAGTTATTTAATTCTTTCTATAAAGTGAGTCTAGGCAATGTGGTAGAGGGATACTATTTTTCACTCTAAGATTGCTTGTTGTTATTTTTAGATGTCGTTGAGTGGAGTATGACTCATAATGACCCTATGAGTAAAAGGTAATGAAGGGAGAAGTTTAAGCTACATTAAAGATATTGGAAAAAATGAGACCTTACTAATCTATGAGGTACCAATTAATATGTTTCAAATGATAGATGTAGCCCTGGAAATGCTCACCAATCTATGCCAGAACCTTTGGAGGACAGGTGCCTGACAAAACACAGAGGAGATCCATATTTGTTCCTATTCCGAAGAAAGGTAACCCAACTGAATGTGGAAATTATCAAACAGTATCATTAATATCCCTGGCATACACTTGTGAGTGGATCCAAGGCTGCATCTATTAAAACAAGTCACTTGGCATCCCATCGATTCCTGGGGCCTTATTTGGTGCCAATACCTTCAATGCACCTTCTACTTCCTCCTTTATTACCACTGGCTCCTGTTCATATCATATAGTACTTCCTGAAATTTTCTAGTCAATCTGTTCTTGCTTGTATAGTATTCCATGTATTCTTTCCATCTTCTTTTGATGTTTTCTTGGTCATTCAATATATTGCTCATTGTTGTTGCTGTTGATGTTGTTAAATGCTGTTGAGTTGTAGGTAACTCATAGAAACCCTATGAACACAAGACCTGAACACTTGTATAACTCTCTTTATTTCTTCAAGTTCATAGGGTTTCCAGAGGCAAGCTATTTCAGAAGTGGATTCCACTCCTGCTTCCAAGCATGTTTTAATCAGGAAGCTCCACCAAACACTGTCCATCATGGGTGACCAATATCACATTTGGCTCACCAGGGTCAGTGTTCAACATCACAACAACCATGAGTTACCTCTGTAGAGCAAATAGACAGATCAGTGCTATACTATCTAGAAGAATGTTTGACTGAAAACAATTAAAGGAGGCCTGAGGGATGCAGATTAAATCGCCGAGCTTTGGCTTGGTAGCATCATTTTCCATCCATTAGGCCACCTGAGCTCTCTGTATGTTGTTGGTAAATACTGTTGAGTCGTAGGTCGACTCATAACGACCCTATGAAAGAAAGATCTGAACACTTGTATATATTCTTCATGTGACATGAGGTTTAAAATTGTTTTTTAGTTCTTTCAACATGAGAAATGTAGAGCAAGTTCTTCCCTCTTTGGTCTGCAATTCTAGTTCTCTGCACATTCCATTATAATAGTTTACTTTCCAAGCTGCCCTTGAAATCTTCTGTTCAGCTCTTTTACTTCAGCATGTTTTCTTTTTGTTTTGGCTTCTAGATACTTCAGTGCACTTTTCAGTGTCTCTTCTGACATCCATTTTGAATTTATTCTTTTTGTTCTGTTTTTGTAATGGCCTTTTGTTTTCTTCATGAATGAGATACTTGATATTATTCCAGAACTCTTCTGGTCTTTGATAATTTGTGTTAAATGCCTCAATCCTATTGTCAGGAAATATGGAGGACAACTGTGTGGCCAATGGATTGGAAGAGTTCTGTATTTGTTCTTATTCCTAAGAAAAGTGATCCAACTAAATGTGGAAACGATCAAGCAATATCTTAATATGACATGCAAGTAAAATACTGTTGAAGATCATCCAATAATGGCTAGATAGGGAACTTACAGAAGTTCAAGCAGGATTTATAAAAGGCTGTGGCACCAGGGATATCATTGCTGATGTCAGATGGATTCTGGTTGAAAGTAAAGAATGTCAGAAGAACGTAGTTTTGTGCTTTATTGACTATGCAAAGGCATTTGACTGTCTGAATAATAACAAGTTGTGGCTGACATTGAGAAGAATGGGAGTCCCAGAGCACTTAATTGTGTTCATGCAGAACCTATACCTGTACCAGAAGGCTGTTGCTAACAAAGCAGGGAAATGTTGCATTATTTAAAATGGAGAAGAGAATGTGTTAGGACTGTATTTTCTCTCCATACCTATTGAATCTATAAGCTGAGCAATGTATTCAGGAAGAAGCTGGACTATGAAGAGGAGTGTGACATCAGGATTGGAGGGAGACTCATCAATAACGTGCATTATGCAGATGACACAACCTTGTTTGCTGAAAATGAGGAGGACTTGAAGCACTTGTTGCAGAAGAGCAAGGAATGTAATCTTCAGTAGGGACTACATCTCAGTGTAAAGAAAATGGATTCTTACCACTGGACCAATAGGCAGTGTTATGACAGATGGAGAGGAGAGTCAAACAGTCAACAGTTTCATCTTTCCTGGATCCACAATTAACACCCTTGGTATGAGCAGTCAGGAAATAAGGAGACACACACAATGGGAAAATCTTCAGTTAGGAACCTCTCCAAATTATTGAGGAATAATGACGTCAGCTTGAGGACTAAGGTGCATTTGATTCAGGCCATAGTCTTTCTGATCACCTGCTATGCATCTGAGAGCAGGGGAATGAATAAGGATGACAGAAAAAAAAAATGATGGCTTTGAGATGTGGTTTTGGAGAACACTGAACATCCCATGGACGGCCAAGACAACAAATATATCTTGGAGATGGTGCAGTCATAGTGCTCTTTGGAGACAAGAAAGATGTGGCTTTGCTTCACATACTTTGGACATATTGCAAGGAGGGGCTATTCCTTAGAGTGGGACATGATGCTGGGAAGGGAAGGGTAGGGGGTTGGCGAAGGAGAGGAAGACTCTCAAGCAAGTGGATGGAGATGGTGACTGCTGCTATGGGTTCGTGTGAGTCAGGAAGTGTGAGGATGGTGCAGGATAGGATAGGGTTGAGATTTTTTTTTCATAGGGTCACTATGAGTCATACTTGACTCGACAGCACATAACAACAACAATGAAGACAGACCATTAATTTCACGTACAAGCAAAATACTGCTGAAGAACATTAAAAAATGGCATAGAAAACTGTCAGATGTTTAATCTGGATTTAGAAGGCTGTTAAAAATTAGTACCGAAATGAGCTTTAAAAGCATTGCACTGGGGTTCCACCATTGCCTTGACTACAAAGGGTGCTGTAAGTGGAGAGAAGGCTTGCTGTGTAGGCACGCCATGGAGGAGTCTCTGCAGGCTGAGAGGATGAGGAGTCATTATCTGTGTTAGATTTGCACCTGAGAGTGACATCATTGTCCACATAGAAGCACAAAGATTTATGAAAATTTTGACATCCCTTACCTCACAACGGAATACTTGGAAAAATACCCTACGTATGGCAATATGCTTCCACCTCAGAGTCTTAAGCCAAAGCAAAAATTCTGACTATGTCAGTGGTGAAATGGAAGGAATAACATCATTTAAGTGAATATTCAGCAACTATTGGCTTTAATTATTTTCCTTTGTGCTCATCTGGTCTTAATAGGATTATCTAACTATTTACTTTAAGCCAGTTACTTGATTCAAGTTGAACCAACACTAAAGAAAGCAAGAAACCAGTCACAGCTTGAGAGAAAGAGAGATGAGAATTGCCTTAGATTGCAGAGAAAGAAAAGAAAAAGTTGTATTGATTTATTTTTTAACCTTCTAGAACCATCCATCTCCCCACTGTCCTCACAACCTACAAAAGTTCAGTAGTTTTCAAATAGTTACATTTACATCTGCTCTAGACTCTGCATCTCTGAATTCTTTCTGTACTTAATCTTGCCAAAATTAAAATGCAGATTAATCTGAGGAGGGAAAAAAGCACTGCACTATACATTTTATTTAGTTTGTCATTCAGAGTGTTCACTTTTTTCCTTGGTTCCTCTTTCCCTAATACAGAGCCTTGGTGGCACTGTGTTCTAATGTATTCTCATGCTAACTGAAAGCCAATAATTGCTCAAGCCCATCTATCATTTCACAGAAAAAAAAAATGAGACAGTCTGCTTCTTTCAAGAGTATAGCCTCAAAAATCCTATGGGACCATTCTACTCCATTCTGTAAATTCCCTGTGAGTAATAATAATCTGCTGGACAACAGTGTATTTGATTTTGGAGTATTCTCTAATATAATATTCACAGCTTTCTCCAAGCTGCTATTGTCTTTCTGCTTCACCTTTTCCTCTAAGAACACATTTATAAATGCATCTGAAAAACCCTAGTGATGACCGCTAGAGATCAACAACATGTTAGAAGTAACATGAAAATGTAATTTTTGCAAGGATACCTTTATTGAAACAATCATTTATCCAGTGGAACTTAAGAACACAATACTCAGAGGGATATGGTTTGTGAAAGGGAAGGATGACAAAGGCCCTTTGGTCTTAGTGTGGCATTGCTGTAGAAGTTATGGTGGAGTCTAAGCTTGAGAGGCTAATAAAGTTTAATTTGATCTGCTCTTTGTTAGATGTGCATAAGAACTGTTTAGATTTTGATTAAACATGGGGGAAAATGAGTACAGAATATTAGCTCATCGGCAGTGGGGGTGGGGAGGGGAAACTCAAAACAGAACCCAAACAAAGTTGTCAGTGGAGCACTAGTAATTCCAATCTAGATTCTCCCAGTTTCAAACATAATGAAAGAAAAATAGACGAAATAATATCCTTATTTGGATAGGTGATTTCAGAAAGCAAATATCGGCTCTCAAAACTTATCATTCATCTCCAAATCTAATTTGATTATTTGTAATTCATTCTTTCTTGATATATTTTTGGGAGAGTCTACTACCTTAGTTATACTTTTAGCTTGTAAATGTAAATTTTTATTATGTTTGGGATTAACTGATCATTTTTGGCCACTGTTAATTTCTTATTTTCATTGTTCTATGCAGGTAGGTACTGTCAATTGATATAATTAAAAGTTAAAAACAAGAGTTTAAACTTTTTCTTTCATTTTTAATTTAAGGGTAACATTAAGGACTAAAAATGAAATTATGGAGAAGCTTAAATACTTTGAGAAAAATAAGCTTATGAAGTTAAGGTGCATAATAAAAAGTATAAAAGAAAAATCTTTGAGTCTAAAGTAATAGTTTTTATGATAGATTTTCTTTAACATCAACTTCTTTTTCAACTGTTTTACTGAAAGTGCTGCAGACAGCAGCTTATTTTTCCACCAACCTAAGCACTTGAAACTTTTGACTGACACATAATAGGCTAGTAAAATTGTCTATAAAATGTGGTGGCCTAGTGGCAAGAAGCTGTGCTGCAATCCCAAAGGAACATGGTTCTAATCCACCAGCTGCTCCATGGGAGAGAAGGATGGGTCATCTCCGATGCAATCAACTGCCTCTGAAAAACCACTGGAGAGTCACCTATGAGTCAATTTAAAATGTTACTTAGCAAAAAAAAATAATCTGAGCTTGATAGAAAGGAAATGGATATTTCACTAGACTGTATTTTATTATCTCAATTTTCAAGAGCTGAAACAGGAGAGGAAGACCCTCAATGAGATGGATCGATTCTGTGATTGGGGTGGTGGAAGGAGGTATGTTGGAGACAGTGAGGCTGCCACAGGATAGAGCAGGATTAAGGGCTCTTGTACATAGGGTTGCTATGAGTCACAAGCGACTCGACCGCACATAACAACAACACGGCAAGATCCTTCCCCTGACTTTCCATGTAGACAATGATTATACAAGCAGCCAGCATGGCTGTGTAATTTTGTTACTAACTTCTTAAATTCTCCCACCTTTGGGCCTTTACCTTGAGTGATTCTCCATAAGTACCCATGTGACTTGCTCCTTTATGCCCTTGGGAATCTGTAAGTGGTGCGACCAGTAAATGGTTTTGGCTGCTAATGGAAATGTTGGAGATTCAAGTCCATTAGAGGATCCTTGGAATCAAGGCCTGCTGATCTGTACCCTGGTCTTCAGGTAGGAATAGACTCAGAATTCACCTTTTTGGAACTTGGCCCCTGTGAGATCAAGTCCATTAGTGCCAGGGAAAGCCAGATACATGGAAGTCCCCAGGTAATGCTAGACCTAAGATGCTGAAGGAGTTTATCCTACAAGACACATTAGGACAGACTTCCCCTAGAACTAGCACTCTGAGTTTGGACTCTTAGCTTCCCAAACTGTGATGATAAAGATCTATTCATTAAAGATGTCTATTTGTATTATCTTATTGTGTTCTGGTGGTCTAGTCTGTAGGGAGTTGTACTGCCAAGCCAAAAGCCATGCACCTCTCTACCAGTTCAAATCCACCACATGGTTCTTAGTGAAAGATGAGAAATTGCCTCCTATGACATTGACAGTCTAGGAAACCCAATGGAACGTCAGTTATGATGTCTATTCTGACTGAATGTCAATGAGTAATGAGTTTGTCCTATGTCCATTATAGCAACATTAGATAACTAAGACAGTCATTAACCACTTCTCCTTTCACTGCTGTATATGCCTTATGCTGGATTCTCGAGAGAAGCAAAACCAAAGAGAGAGGAGAGAGAGGGAAGGAGACAGAGAGGTTGATTTCAAGGAAACAAATCACTTGCTTGTCTCTGTAAGTCTCAGATCTGTAGATGTGTCTCAAGCTAGAGTTATCTGGGGAGGCAGAGTCCAGGTCATCAGTAGGAAGTCATAGTCTCAGGCTGCTTCCTTTAGAGGCTCCTGGCTCCTGGAGCACCAGAGGACGATGCAAAGCCTTGGACAGGACAAGAATGTGGAATTTTGGCTAATTGATTCCCTGAAAAATTTTTTTCCTTTGCTGTGAGACCAGAAAAACATGTTGGTGCTCATTCACAAGACTGAACATTTTAATAAAAGATCCCAGAAGAGACTCCCTAACCAAAAAGGGGGAGCTACAGATTAGAATTTCATGCCCTGATGGACTCCTGACTTCCTAGAGCCATGAAGTTTAAAAAAATCCATAAAACCATTACCCTGAGGTGATCTTTAAATTCTAAACCAAAAATATCCCCAGTGTTATTCTTAGCACCAATAATAGTTTAACTAGAAAAAAAAGTCTGTTTTGAACATTATGCTCTTTTAAAATTTTTATACATGGGGGTTATTGACAACAATAGGTTGAAACATTACATAGGAAATTTAGATGACAGTGAGTCTATGCCAATGGCAGAGGAAAGCACAGGGGAAAAAGGTAAGAATATTTACACATCCAAATAATCTATTTAACATTGCTAAATAGTTTATATGGAAACTGCTGAATTTTTGTATGTTTTCCTGCATATATTTTCAATAGCACCAACAAAATAATAAGATTTTCTATTACATGAAAAGAAAGCACAGTTCTCAATGGGTCACCATGAGTTAGAATTGACTCCACTGTAACTGGTTAGTAGTATTACCTCCTGGAATTCTTTACTCAGATATAGTCTCAGATCTCCGTGCTCATCATACTCAACATTGCACCTTTCTAAATAGCAATCTCTCTTTTAAGTTCTTTTTATTTCTAGAATTTACCATTGTCTAAAGTGATATACGATGGTGTTATATACAGTCAAATTGGTACAAACTCCCAGATGACTCTCCAGTTGGCAGTAAGTCTCCTGGGAGGAGATTGCTCATCTTTCCCTCTTAGAACAGCTGATGGTTTCAAACTGCATGCTTTGTGCTGGCAGTGCAGTTCCTTGCTGCCAAACCACCAGAGCTCCCAAAATGCTATGCAATTAACTAGCTTTTAATATTCATTGTATGTATCCCTTTAACAGATTATAAAGTTTATGAGATAAAAGATTGTGTATCCTCTGTGCCTATACAATGTTGGTTACTTAGTTGAAATTCATTTAGAAAAAAAAAAGGTATATCTGTGTGAATAGAAGAACAAATGGATATGTTACTTTCTCCACATATTTATTTGTTCTACTTAAACTTGTTCATCCTTAAAGGTGATTTGAAAAGAAATTTAGCATTCATAATAATACTAATAGTCCTAAACTTGATGGCCATGCATATTACAATAATTTGAAGTATTATTCCTATGAGATGGAGCATTGATAGTATGGGGCAAATTTGCTGATTACATTTCCTTGTTAAAAATCAGTTGACCATAGTAAATGGGATGATTTCTGAATTCTCAATTCTATTCTATTGGTCTATGTGTCTGTATCAGACACTTCACCGAAGAAGACATTCAGATAACAAATATATGAAGAAATGTTCAAAATCGCTAGATTAAGAGAGATGCAAATAAAAACAGCTATAAGATATGATCTCAACCCAGCAACAGTAGCAAAGTTTAACAGAGCAGCAATCAACAAATGCTGGTGAGGTTGTGGAAAGATTGGAACCTTAGTCACTCTTTTTAGGAGTATAAAGTGATGCAACCACAATGGATGGTGGTCTGGCGCTTTCTCAAAAAGTTGAAAATAGAAATACCATTTGATCCAGTAATTCCACTACTGGGAATATACATTGAAGAAACCAGAGCCACTACCCAAACAGATATATGCACATCCATGTATATTGCTGCATTGTTCACAATGACAAAGAGAAGGAAGCAACCTAAGTGCCCATCAAAAAATGAATGGATAGAAAAACTATAGTATATTCACACAATGGAATGCTACACCGCACTGAAAAACAAGGAACTCATAAAATACTATACAGTGTGTGACCCTGAAGGACATTATGAAGAGTTAAATATCTCAGTTACAAAAGAACAAATACTGCATAACACCACTGCTATAAAACAGAACTAACAGGGAGGTTGGGGAAAACTATGAAAAGTGGGAATAGGTAATGAACAGTGCATTGGAACAAAAAATTGGAAAAAAAAGGAAAGAACTGTTTAAAATGAGTATATTATCAGATGTTATCTATATAACAACAGTCCTGATTAAAAGGTGCATTGCAGTGTGCCTTGGGTCGGGGGGAAGGGGGGAAGGAAAAGGGAGAGGGAATAAAAGTAATTGTGCAACAATGATTGAATATTTTGGTTAAACAAAAAAGACAAACTGGAAGAGGAGAAGAGAGGAAGAGGGATGAAAATGCAACAAAGAATGAAAGAAAAATCCAACTTCTCTATAAACTTTGGTTAAAAATTACAATTAAAAAACTAAATCCTAAAACAAAAAGAAAGCAAGGGAGGGGGTAATCAGGGAAGATATGCATCAGGGTTGTTTGTGTCTTTTCTCCATATCTATTAAACTGTACATTGAGCAAAAAGTTCAAGAAGCTACACAATATGAAGAAGAATGTGGCATCAGAATTTGGGGAAGTTGATAAGACCCTCTGCTATGCAGATTACACAAGTTTGCTTGTTTAACATGAAGAAGGCTTGAAACACATGCTGCAGAAGATCAAAGACTCGTCTTCAATATAGATCATATCTCAATATCAAGAAAATTAAAATCTCCTCCCCTGAACCAAAAGGCAACATCATGTTAGATGGAGAAAAGACTGAAGCTGTCAACAATTTCATTTTACTTGGATCTACAGCACACATGGAAATAGCAATAAAGAGAGGAAAAGACGTGCTTCATTGAGAAAATCTGCTGTCAAGGACTTCTTCAAAGTGCGAAAGAGCAACAGTGTCGGTATAAACGCTAGTGTGCACTTGATCTAAGTCATATTCTTTTCAATTGCTTCCTACAATTATAAAATTTGGACAATGAAAAAGGACAACATAAAAGGAATTGATGCCTTTACACTGTGGTGCTGGGGAAGAGTACTGCATATACCATGAACTGCCAAAAGAACAAACAAATTTGCTCTTTAGAGTAAACTAGGGTGCTCTTTAGAGAGAAAGAGAGAAATTTTGTCTCACATAATTTGGACATGCTGTCAAGACGGGCCAGTCCTCCAGAAAAAAAAATATGCTAGGATAGATAAAGATTCCAAGAAAGATAGGAACACTTTCAACAAGGTAAACTTGACACAGTGACTGTGACAAAGGGCTTGAGCATATTATAAATCATGAGGAAGACACAGGATAGGGCAAGGTTCAGATCTGTTTTTCATAGGGTTGCTATGAGTTGTACTCAACTTGACAGCACCTAACAACAACATCTGTGATACTTGGGTAACCTGAACTAGGCACCTCATGTTAAGTTATAATTTTAGTGTCTCAGGTAAGTTCAGAAGAGGGAACAAAAATATTTCCTGCAGTTATATCACTAAAATGTGCTTAAAAGCTGTACATAATACAAAAGACGTATTGCAATGATTTTCAATTCCTTTCTCCACTCAAGGTGGTCTAGTGAGTAAGGAGTTATACTTATCAACTCAAAGACATCCACCAGATGCTTGCTAGGGAAAATACGAGTCATCTCCTCTCATGTAATTTATACCTGTGCAATTCTGTATAACACTGCTGAAAACCTGCTGGAGGGTCAGCTATGAGTCAGTTCTAATTCAATAACAATGAGTTGAGTTGAGTTGAGAGTTTAACACAAAGATACCACAAATAACATATAAAGGAGGACTACAGAATGTTAAAACATGCAAGATCTTAAGTTTAATTTTGAGAATGGAGTCTTCTGGAATATTCATAATTTACTTGATTTTTAAGCTGTCCACGTACTGATCCCTGCCCCTTTTTCTTTCTAGCCTTTCTTCCAACCATTTTAAACCATACAATCTCCTATGTAACTAGACAATTACACTAAAGCAACTATTTAATTTGTTCTTATTATTAAACGCAATTGTTGATACTCCCAATAATGAAAGAAATGTATACAGCATGCTAGAATTTTACAGTGCAAGTCAGCCTAGTGCCACAACTCCTAAGTTTGGAGGGTAAACAGTGAGTCTCATAAGAAACAGAAGGAGATAGGTAAGTCATGTTGAAAGATCAAATTTAAAATATACCTATTACTTGCATAATCTTAGTAAGATTTATATAAGGCAATGTTACATGTATCATCTGACTTTACCTCCCTGTTATCATGTATAAAATGGATTTGAAATAAATAACTGGCTATGACTCACATAGCTAATGTGGCACAGATATCGAATTCAAACTCAAGCCTCTCTGATTTCAAGGTCAATGTTCATTCAAGTAGTGGAGCTCCCATGTAATTCGACTGCTCAGCAAACAAGGTACATACATATCTTGGTGAGCAATGGTAACTGAAAAGACTTATTTATTTCCAGAACATTAAATTTCACTTCTTTCTCTGACATAGTGAACATGGTTGTCTTGTCAAATACTACCAGTTCAAATGCCATTTCTTCTTCTTCTTTCCACATTCCTACTATGTCCATTTTATTCTACTTCTTAGGAAAATTACTTGTTTAGAAGGCATGGTTCCTCAAGACATAGTGCGTACATTGAAGGGAAGGATTTTTGCCTTACTCATGTCTCATTTAGGAAGCAGACTTTGCACATAGTAGATACACAACAAACCCTGAAAATGTGTTTTAAGTTCTATTGTAGGATGATGCAAAGTCAAGGATGCAGCATCCTTTCAATCTTGTGGTGTCTGTATTAGCAGAAAAGATAGAAAAAAATTTTTTTCTTGGCAGTGAAGTTGATCTCACTGCAGCCAAACATGGAAAGTTGTCATGTGAATATTTTCGAACCTCAAAAACAATTTTGGTTTAAGTCAGAGTTGGGGGAAAGGAATAGTGGCTCTTAATTTCTCCCACACTGGTCCACCCATCACATATTAGGACATGTAATTCCAACAGTGCTGACTATCTTAAAATTTGTGAACAGAGTGTTCTGGACATTTTGCCTCTGCACTCCTTAGGAAGCTTACTTGTAGCTTATAATTAAATTAAAGGCCTAGCAGCTGCTGAAAGGAAATATAGCCTGGAGGCCATGTTTATGAGTTTCTCAGGCAAGAAGCGGTCATGTCAGAACTACTATTGTTAGGAATCTGGCTGTTTCCAATGAAGCCTCTGCATGAATCACTTGCTTAGCACTAAGTCATTTGGTCATGCCACTTGATTTCAGTCCATTATTTCATCTTTGAACTGGCAAAAACAACTCTACAAAGGAAAACATCTCGTAAGGAAATCAGAGACTTCTATGATCGTCAATTCACAGGGTTTTTTCTTCTTATGATCTGAATGGTCTTGGAAGAATA
Organism: Elephantulus edwardii; assembly: GCF_000299155.1. Lineage (NCBI taxonomy): Eukaryota > Metazoa > Chordata > Mammalia > Macroscelidea > Macroscelididae > Elephantulus > Elephantulus edwardii. Next base: position 13,387,854 of record NW_006399840.1, on the reverse strand, counting down.
CAACTGACACTTGGGCCCATGAAGTAAGAAACTGTGTCTCCCCTTTGTTTTGTCTCCTTAATAGAGATTTTCAATATGTAGTAGGTAGAGAATCAGCTGTTCTGGTTTGTTAGACCCATCTTAACACTGAAAGTCTCTTCTTGTAAGAGATCCCACACTCCTGGATAAATTGACATGGCTGGTGACCTCCAACTTAGATGTCCTCTCTAGTGGCTTAGTGCTAAGGAATTGTGCTCTCTGCGCAAAGGGTATATGGTTTGAATCCATGCAGAAGAATGGGTGATCTCTTCCTGTAAGATTTGCTGTCCTCAAAAAGCCCACTGAAAAGTTAGCTATGGGTTGGTTCCAAGCAGATGATACATAATAACAACAATAACCATGCAGTTTGCTTTGGTGATGTAATCCATAGAAAGTTGCATCACTAACCCAAATATCATGAGTGTCAGCAGTTCAAATCCATCAACCAGTTCTTAAAAGGAAAATGGGCTTTCTCATTCTGTCATGAGTTATAGCCTCAGAAACCTAACTGTCATCATGCAAAGAACTGACTTGATGCAGTTAAGTTTAGTTAATAGTGTTAACTAAAGGATCAATATTCTGGAATCAGCCTATAATCTAGAAGCCAATCCAAATTGTACATCAGTGGTAAAGTCCTAGTTCCTTTGTATGAAATAGAAAAAAGAAAAAAAAAGAACGTAGTTATACAATGCTTTACTTATGCTCACTCACTCATTGCTATCGAATTAGAACCAACTGATAGCTGACAATCCAGTAGGTTTTGAGAGGCTGTAAATCACACTGGAGGTGGTCGCTTATCCTTCTCCATGAAGCAGCTACTGGATTCAAAGTGCTGGCTTGAAACACCAATTCCTCAAATATCTGAACTCCAGCGCCTCCAAACTGGAGTGTCCAGCAGTACCCCTGGTGGTAGTGCTTGGAGGTGCTTCTGTTAAGTTCAGGTGGCCTAAGACTCTAAACCCTTAGACTAGGCAGTACTGGGTACACCTACAGTCCTCAATCACTTATTTGCCTCTTACAATGAGATTTCTTAGCTTTGTAGCCCAGTGAGTTTTACAACATATTATTATTTCCTACGTGTACCATAATGTGAAAAAAGTTACAAAGTCCCTTCCACATCCAGCCCATTAATCTAATAATGGAGGCAGAAATAAAGGCTTAACTCAGCTCATTCCGTTCAAATACTATTTGTATCACGTTGAGAAAAACTGACTTTTATTTATCTTGTTTGGCTACTTTCAAGGTGACTTGGACTACTGCTTTGAAAAGTGATAAATAGTGAGGGTAAATAACAGAATTCAGGAAATGCAATAGACCATTTACATCAGAGGAATATAACTAGCTTAGTGAAGGTGGAAAAAATAGACTTCTATCTAGATCTAATTAACAGACTTTCTTATATTGCCTCACTTGCAGCACAGTGGGTTAAGTGATCAGCTGCTAACCAAGAAATGGTCACTAAAAAAAAAAAAAGAAAGAAGAATTACTTGTCCACTAACACCAACTACACTCCATAGGAGAAAGTCTGCATCTGCGAAGCTATATAGCCTTAAAACCTCCATGGAATAGTTTTACACTATTCTAAGAGTTGTTGTAAATAAAGATTGGCCATGTGCATCTATGTTTCAAATAAATACATGTGATTTACCCTGGATTATTTTTAAGTTTGTTACCTGCCTGGTGTCACAATTCCATATTTGAATTTTGTTCATACACAAAGTTATAATAATTTTTAAGAAAACACACAAGAAGATACAAACTGTAAAGGCTGGTTACGTTAAGTAAGCAGCATACACTTGAAAGTCAAGTATCCAAGACAACTAGCTATTTACACCTTTAGTTATTCTGTAAAGATCAGTTTATGTTCAAAATGGAAAAATAAAATATGAAAGAGGTAATATGCAAATATAAGTCCAGGACTGAGAAATAAGTACTGTATGACCTCCCGGGTACCAATGTTCCAAATTACTTTTCCCCTTGCTGTTCTTCCTTCATAGGCAGTGGTTTGAGAAGAGAAAGATTCTGTGTATAAAGTTGAATCTCTACAGATCAGAAGTTTACATTGTGCCAAACTCAAACCTGCCCAACTTCTGGCTCTTCGATTGCTTAATATATTAGTGGATTCACTCCAGTTCTCAGCGGTCAGGGCTCCACACCACACAGTCCCTGTCCCATCTGGTGCTAATTGGCACCCTTGTTGGTAGTTTCCAAAAGCAGAACAGGAAAAATAAAAAGTACTATCTTTCTATCCTTAGACTAGAAACTTAGTACAGGCAGTTCTCAATTTAAAATTAGCTGTGTGCTAAAATATTGTATGTAAATCAGTTGTTTAGCAGCCAGAATAATTTTTTCCAATGACATAAAGTCCTGTCTGATGGTTAGTTCCCAAAGTCAACCCAGTTCACAGAAGTCTGTGGGACCCATTGTGTATATGCTCAATATATAGTTCCCATTTGAACAGCAGAGAGTCATTATGGACAAGCTGAGGAGTAGGAAGGGATAGTGAAACAAATCCCATACTACTTTTTGTAACAGAAAACCAGGCTATGCTTGAACCAATTGTGTGCAGTTTTACTATTTCCACAACCCTAAATAGTAACCCAGAGTGGGCTCATGGTAAGAAGCTGTACTACAAACACTAGGCACATGGTTCAAATCCACCAGCTGCTTCACAAAAAAAGGTGGGCAATCTCCTCCTGGGTGACTAACTGCCTTTGAAAACCCACCGGAGGATCAGCTATGGGTCAGTTCCAACTTGACAGTATACAACAACAAGTAGTAACCCTAAGTGTCTTTAACTTAAGGGGTGTTGACGGTAATAAAAGTTGTTTTTCATCCTTGAGCAGGGTGTTATTCAAGAATCAAATAAGGTAACATATTTATAGTAATTTGAAACTCTTTTTCTTCCTATGAAATAATAGTCATGAGTTTCCTCATTTTCCTTCCTTTAACCTTGTCAACAGGGGGTTAAAGAAATGTTTGTTGTTCCCCTTTGAGAATGGAATGAAGTCATAACAAATACAACTAAGTGGTGGAATTCAGGGTCAATCTCCATAGGACAGGGCAACTATTTCCCCCATATAAATGTAGAATGCTTCTCCTTGGTCCAGGGTGCTCATGGTCAGTTCTGCATTGTCTTTCTGGGATCCAGGTATTGGTTTGCTAACACTTGCTGCTTCTAAATGCCATGTTTTTCTCTCTGGTGTGAACCCAATCTCCTTCTGGAGGTTTTGTAACACATTTTATTATTCAAGTATGTGAAAACAAAAGGGAAGTATAATGTAAAAATTATAATTTAGCCACTACATGTTTTTTTAAAAGTGTGTGTGTGTGTGTGTGTGTGTGTGTGTGAGAGAGAGAGAGAGAGAGAGAGAGAGAGAGAGAGAGAGAGAAAAGATGAAGAGTACGACTACAAGACTGCATGTACGTGCATTTTGTTAACCTAAGGATAAACACATCCTTGATGAGACGGATTGACTCAGTGACTAGGGTAATGGAGATAGGTGTGTCAGAGACAGTAAGGTCAATTCAGGATAGAGCAAGGTTCAGAGCTGCACATAGGGTCTCTAGGAGTCACAAGCAACATGATGGCACATAACAACAGCAAAAGAGGAAGGAACACTCAGGGAATTTCATCTCAGAATACAGTGCTAAAGCTAGGTGGGAATAGCAGAATAAACCTCTGAATGGGGACTGAGGGCAAAACTTCAGGTAGAAAAGCCTGGAAAGCCATGAGGACTTCGAAATGATCCCTGTAAAAATGCCAGCACTCATGACTTGATCCTCCTTCTCCAATCATGTTTACTTCAAATTCTAGAAGCTTTTGCCTTTCTACTTCTTCAACCTTCACCACTGACTTTATGTCAGTTTAATATAACAAGTAGCCTTTACTTTTTATAAATATGATGATGTTTAAAATATAGTTCCTATCATTAGGAAACTGGCACATTTTTAATATCGTAAACATGCTATGTAACTGAAAATACATAAGCCAAGTTGTGTGGACTGAAAGGAGAGAAAGATCAATCCAAGAATATGTTGATTTTGAGGGCGGAAATCAAAGAAGTTATCAAACACTTAAGTGTTTTATCAGATCTCAGCAGAGAAGGAAGGCCATTTAAGTAAAAGGAAGATAGTCTTAAGAAAATTTCCAGTTTGATCATGACATGCCATAAAATATCACAAATTTAGTAAGCCATTACTGCTGTCCAGGAATTGGTACACTATTTAGTTGCCTAAGAAAAAGAAAAGAAACCTTTAGGTTTTTTTCTGTGAATATTTCAGGTTGCAAATTAAAAGCTTTACTAATCTAATAGTGAAAGTCTAGAATACAGAGACAATCAGTTCAAGTAATAAGACCTGTCAATAACTTTTTTCTTTTTTTCAACACACACACACACACACACACACACACACACACACACACACACACACAGAGAGAGAGAGACAGAGACAGAGACAGAGACCGAGAGACCCTTAAAAAGATTTACTAAATCAAAAAACATAAGGGGAAAACCCCCAAGCAAATCAAGAGTGTACTTCAGCTCTTCATGAGCCTCAACCAAAACAACTCTTCAGTCAAGAACACTGGCTCATGCTAATAAATTCTCTGCTAAAAACCCCCAGTGGAAAGGTTGTAATCATGTGGTTTGAGTTAATGAAAGTATAAACAGAGGCCATCTCTTTCTAATGTAGAATTGGAGAAAAGTTAAAATGTGGATTTCTCAGGGTAGTGACTCAGAAAAACTTAAGAGAGAACTTGTGTTCACATGTAGGAGTCAGCTTGTCTATTTTGACTTGCTTGGTCAAGAAAACAGGCAACTTAGGTTAAAAAAGAAAGCCTCCAGGAAAACAGAACTGAGACACAAATGGAGATTTACACACCAATACTCATAGCGTTATTCACAGTAACATGGAAATAGCCCAACTGTCCATCAGCAAAGGAAAGGATTGAGAAATCTTGGTACTTCACAGGATTAAATACTATGTATTTAATCATAACAAACTGGCTGACTCTGAGAAGAATGGGAATCCCAGAACATTTAATTGTGCTAATACGAAACCTATACTTGGACCAAGAGGCAGTAGTCAGAACAGAGCAGGGTAACACTGCAAGGTTCAAAATTGGGAAGGGTGTATGCCAGGGATGCATCCTGTCTCCATACCTTTTCAACATGTATGCAGAGCAGATTATCCGAGAGGCTGGGCTCTATGAGGAGAATTGTGGTATCAGGATTGGTGGAAGGTCTATTAACAATCTGCGTTATGCAGATGACACAACCCTGCTTGCTGAAACTGAGGAGGACCTCATGCACTTGCTCCGAAGGGTCAAGGACTGCAGCCTTCAGTATGGACTAAGGCTCAATGCCAAGAAGACAAAGATTCTCACCACTGGACCAATTGGCAGTGTCAGGATGGATGGCGAAGAGATTGAGAGTGTTCACAGCTTCAGTTTGCTCGTCTCCACAGTCAACACTCTTGGCACCAGCAGTCAGGAAATCAAAAAGCGTATCGCGATGGGAAAGTCTGCTGTTAGGGACCTCTCTAAGGTACTCAGGAGCAACAGTGTCTCTCTGGAGACTAAGGTGCGCCTGATACAGGCCATGGTATTTGCAATCGCTTGTTATGCATCAGAGAGTTGGATAATGACTAGGGAGGACAGAAGGAGAGTGGATGCTTTTGAGCTGTGGTGCTGGAGAAGGGTACTGAATGTACCCTGGACTGCCCAGGAAAACAAACAGATTTATCTTGGAGAGGATTAAACCAAGCTTCTCCTTGGAGGCAAGGATTCTGGGGCTTCGTCTGACATAGTTTGGACATGTTGCTAGGAGGGACGGGTCCTTGGAGAGGGACATCATGCTTGGGAGGGTTGAGGGACAGCGCAGGAGGGGAAGACCCTCTTTGAGATGGATTGATTCGGTGACTGGGGTAATCGGGATGGGTGTGTCAGAGGCGGTGCGGTTGGCGCAGGATAGAGCAGGGTTTAGGGCTGTTGTGCATAGGGTCGCTATGAGTCGGAAACGACTGGACGGCACATAACAACATAACAGCATTTAGAAGCAACAATTTAAAAAAAATACTATGCAACATGGGAGAGGCTAGAGACCATTACGTTGAGTGAACTAACTCAGTTTCATAAGGACAAATACTGCATAAGACCATTGTTGCAAAAATAGAAAGATAATTAGTAATATGAGTATAAATGTCTAAGGAGGCAAGAGGAGGGGTCAGGGGTTTGGGAGAGACTAAAGGGGAAGTCACAGAGTTTGGTGGGAAGAAGCATTAGGCAAAGGAATCAGGAAGGATCCAGTGGGATCTGAAAAGGATAGAGTAATAATGAGCATGGGTCAATGACGATTAATTTTATAATACACAATCTATGGGAATGATTATATAAAACTCAATGTGAATGAAGAAATGTGTGAAATCTAATTTTTATAAATTAAAATACCCTTAAATATTTTAAAAATTAAAACAATAAGAAGGAGAGTCAAACAGTCAAGCTGATTATTTGACACATGACAATTATTTCTGGTTTGATCTGTTACCTGTGTCAGTAAATCTCCCCAGCTAATACAGAGCGGACTTCACATTCAGTATACTGACAGTGGCTCTCTGTCCGTGCTTCTACCTCATATGGAGACTCCATGACTGTCACCTGGCTTTTCCTCTTGTAATAACTGTTCTTCTATATTTATTCCTGAGTCTTGTTCTTACTTGTGCTTTGCATTCCTTTTTCCTTCACTCTTCATCACTTCCTTCACATCCCTAAGAAAAAGCAAAAATATTGTATGAACATCTCAATCTTTTTAATACAATGTTAATGATTAATTTTTATTGTGATTTTAATGAGTTTACACGAAAGTTAGTTTTTTCATTCATTCATTCATTCATTTTTGCACATTTTCTTCCCCACCTGCCCCAGTTCACTTTAAAAAGAAAACATTCATTGTTGCATAATCTCCTACCTCCCCACCTCCAAGAGTCCACTTTGCTATACACCTCTTATTCTGGACTGTTTTCATACGAATATTGCCTAGCTCTATATTCCTTTGAAAGCGTTCTTTCCTTCATCTCTTCCAATGCAGTTTACATTATTTATCCCCTCTCTTCTTAGTTTTTCCCCAACTTCCATGTCAGTACTGTTTCATAACAGTGGTTATGCAGTATTTGTTCTTTTGTGACTGAGATATTTCACTCAGTATAATGTCCTCCAGGGTCACTCATGTTAATGATTAATTTTTAAAGAGCCATAGTTTGAATTCACCAGCTATAGCTGCAAGAGAAGGATGGACAAGCTCCTCACATGTATCCTTTACAGCCTTTGAAAATCCACTTATGGGTCAGCTCTGACTCAAAAACACACAACAACATAGCTAGAAAAGATGTTCTAGAAGTTAGATGGTAAGGAGTTGGACTGCCGACTCGGAGGCACACAGTTTGAATTTACCAGATGCTCTACAGGAGAAAATGAACAATCTCGATGGATGAATATTAAAAAAAGAAAAGTGAAAAGAGAGAGAGGGAAGGGAAGAAGAGGAGATAAAATATGAAACAATGAATCAATGTAAATCTAACTTCTCTATAAACATTCATTAAAATCACAATTAAAATAAAATTTTATTTTAAAAAAATAGACAATTTCCTTACCTGTGATTTAAAGCCTTTGTAAACCTGATGAAGTTTAGCTATGCACGAGTCAATTCCAACTCGATGTTACATAACAACAATGAAAACAATAGTTGTTATTGTTGTTAAGTGCCCTCGAGTTGCAGGCGACTCATAGGGACCCTATGAAGGAGAGTCCTTGACGCTTGGGTGCCTTTCATCCTCTCTCCAGGTTCATAGGGTTTCCGGAGGCAAGCTATTATGGAAGTGGATGCCACTCCTCCATCCAAGGAAAACAATAGTAGAAAATAAATTAAAGAATCTACGTTTCCAAACAGATAGGAATACATGCAAACATACCTACACACTCACATTCAGAAGGCATTTTTACCATTCTTGAACAAATTTCCATTATAGACTTTTATCAGTATGGATGGTGAAGAGATTAAGATTGTTCACAGCTTTAGTCGGCTTGGCTCCACAATCAACACTCTTGGCACCAGCAGCCAGGAAATTAAAAGACATATTGTGATTGGAAAGTCTGCTGTTAGGGACCTCTCTAAAGTACTCAAGAGCAACAGTGTGTCTCTGGAAACTAAGGTGTGTCTGGCACAGGCCATGGTCTTTGCAATCACTTGTTACGCGTTAGGGAGCTGGACAATGACCAGGGAGGATAGAAGGAGAATTGATGCTTTTTAGCTTTGGTGTTGGAGAAGAGTGCTGAGAGTACCATGGACTGCCAAGAAAACAAACAGATTCATCCTGGAGAGGGTTAAAATGGGCTGCTCCTTGGAGGCAAGGATTCTGAGACTTCATCTGACATACTTTGGTCATGTTGTAAGGAGGGACCGGTCCTTGGAGAGGGACATCATGCTTGGGAGGGTGGAGGGCAGGCGCAGGAGGGGAAGGCCCTCTGGGAGATGGATTGATTCGGTCACTGGGGCAATCAGGATGAGTGTGTCGGAGACAATGAGTTTGACACAGGAGAGAGCAGAGTTTAGAGCTGTTGTACATAGGGTCGCTATGAGTCGCAAGTGACTTGATGGCACATAACAACAACAGCAACCACAGATGGCTTTAGATTGTTTGCTAATAATTCCTGGAAATAAAAAATTCAAGTTTGTTATTCCTTATTTGTTCTTCTTGGGTCCTAATGATGTCATACAAATGACCTTGGATTGAAACCCAGATGAAATGTGTGGTTACAAACGTCTAAGATCAAACAAAATTAGCTATTGAAAATCTCTGTAACACAGTTCTACTCTGGCACAGATGGGGTTGTAGGAGTCAGAATTGATTCACAGCAATTTTTTTTAAGTTTTTAGTTAAATATGGTAGATTAAGTATATATATATTTAGCTACAATCTCATAGGAAATTCCTTTAAGTTACATACCATTTTAAACTGACTGTAAGAAACATTTTAAATTAACACTAAAACTCATAAGATCAAAGAACATGAGACTAATAACAAAAGACATGCAGAAACACAATTTATCTATAGAGGATTGTCTCCAAACAGTGATATAAATCAACAATTTTTTTAAAAAATAATGTTTTAAGGAGTTAAAACTTGTAGATCGATCATATAGTATACAACACACATGCACACAAAATTATTTTAGACTCCAGTTCAGAATGTCAGACTTGTGTCTTCTAATTATCTCAAAATTATATATGCCAATATTAAACACACATTCAAAAGGTCAGCATTAAAATCTATTATCTCTTCTACAAGAGAAAGTTAGATAACACTCTCCTACTAAAATTTAAGCCTTAGAAAGAAAATGGGGAGGTGCCATGAGCCAGAAATGACTCAGTGGCAGTCAATTTGACTTTATATATCTCCTTATGTTGTGAGATACACACAAACACACACATACAGTGAAAACAAGAGAGATAGCCGAATATAGAGATCAATAGGTAATATAGAAGCTTATGAAAGAAGTCAAACAGATGGAAGCATATAGAGCAAAGAAAGAGCAAGTTAAAACCAGTGTTCAGAATACCTTTCAGTTGCTTCAGAGAAGTGGTTATGTTTGTAGAATCTAAAGTTTAGGAGTGGAGCAAAAAAGTAAGGAAATCCAAAGAATGGTTCGTAAGGTTCCCTTTAACCTCTCTAATCTAGCACATGTAGCCAGACTATTGGTCCCTATATAAATACTCAATCCTCTTCTCTAAAGAAATTATATGGGTCCTTTAGGAATATGCCCATTGTTAATGTTAATATTTCAAATTAAAACCTTCTCTTTCGATGTTGTTGTTGATTGTCTTTGAATCAAGCACGACTCATAGCAACCCTAATAGCCCCTCTACAACCTTCGACATTTATCAAAGTTCATAGAGTTTCTGGAGGCATGTTGTTTAGGAAGTGAATACCACTCCTGCTTCAAAATCTGTTATTGTTGTTATGTGCCATTGAGTCGCCTGCGATGCATAATGACCCAGAGCTGTAGAGCAGCTCTGCATACGTTTCTATCTTGAGCCAGTCTCACAAATTCTGACACACCATCCCCTATTGCCCCCAATCCATCTCATCCAGGGTCTCTCTCTCCTGCACTCTCCATCCACCCTTCTGAGCAAAGACCCTCTCTCCTGGCCACGTGCCAAAAGTAAGTGAGGCAGAGATTCAAAATCCTAGCCTCCAAAGAGAGACATGGTTTCACCCTCTCCAAGACGGACTGATTTGTTTTCTTGGCAGTCATGGTATGTTCAAGACTCTTCTCCAGCACCACAACTCGAAGGCATCAATTCTTCTTTTGTCATCCTTAGTCAAAGGGAAAGCAAATTTGAGAACTTTTTTCTCTGTCCTTAGACAAAAGAAAGTCTGAGAGTTGACATTTGGTTTTTATCTCATACAGAAAAGTGAGATTTATTTTTTGCTCAGGAGGAGACTGAATATGAAAGAAATGAAACAAACAAAAAAATTCTTATTAGTAAAGCTGTTATTACTTAAATGTGAATATACAAGTAAAGGCCTTGGATTTATAAGAATACATAACTTAAGAGGGAAGTAAACACACACATATGTACACATACACACAAACAGAGTGAAAACAAGATAATAAAAAAATAGATCACAGGGAAAAATCATCTAATAAAAGGAACATAAAAATAATGTAATTTGAGGAATTTGAGATTGCTTCAAATCTACAAACAAGTATTAAAATACTAACAACATACAAGAGGATAAGAAAAAGCTCCTAAAGAGCAGTAGCATGTATGGTTCTAAAAATTAAAATCAGTAGCTAAGATAAAAGCACAAATAATAAAACTAAGGAAATTGGCCAGTAAATAAGCACTGTCAGCAGGAAAAAAGAGTAGAAAAGTATTTTAAAAATAAAACATCAGTGCTACTCACAGATGAAATGATTGAGAATACAGAAGAGAGACTAAGAAGAAAGCTATTGGCAAGTGGAAGTGAAGCTAGAAATCTCCATGAATGCAAAGCAAATATTTAAAATGTATTCTAGAAAAAAATAAATAGGAAAAATTGAAATTTAAAATTGTACAATAGATATTACTGTTGAGTTAGAACTGACTTGCAACTTATACAAAAATTAAAGCTTGTGAGTGACGTGGCAGGAGACTTGCTCATCTTTCTTCCAAGGAGTAGCTGGTAGATTTGAACTGTTTGCCTTTGGTTTAGCAGCTCAACTACTTATCAACTAGACCATAAATGCCTATAAATTACTAGAATGAAGACTTTAGTGAAAAAGCATATATAAAATGCCTTGAGAAAAAATGTGTACGTAAAAATAGAGCAAGAAGCTGTTCTGCAATCCCAAAGTCACACAATTTGACTCCACCATCTGCTCCATGGAAGGAGGGGAATCTCTTCCAATGCAATTAACTGCCTTTGAAAACCCACAGGAGGGTCGGCCATGACTCAGTTCCTACTCTACAGTACACAAAACAACAACAAAAAGTATGAACAGTAATGATGTTGCTGTTGTTGTTATGTGCCTTCGAGTCGTTTGCGATTCATAGCGACCCTATGCACAACAGCCCTAAACCCTGCTCTATCCTGTACCAATCTCATTGCCTCTGACACACCCATCCCGACTGTGTTGTTGTTATGTGCCGTCGAGTCGTTTCCGACTCATAGCTACCCTATGCACAACAGCCCTAAACCCTGCTCTATCCTGCGCCAACCGCACCGCCTCTGACACACCCATCCCGATTACCCCGGTCACCGAATCAAT
>NW_006399840.1:13369038-13374864 GCF_000299155.1 Elephantulus edwardii | reverse complement strand
TTGGAATGGGAACAAATATAGATCTCTTCCAGTCAGTTGGCCAAGTGGTTGTTCTCCAGATTTCTTGGCACAACTTGGTGAGCACATCCAGGGCAAAAAATTAATTTCAAATACTGGGTAATTGATTAGAGATTCAATTTTATTAAGAACCTAAGTTTCTCCAAATTGAAATGCAGATTAAAGCAATATCAATGTGACTAATTTTTGGAATATGGTGAGTTGGTTATACAACTTGCATGCAAGTATTTTACTTACAACTACCAAAACATGTTTAGGGGGAAAGAATAAAAAAAGACATATTTGCAATATAAGAAATAATATATTTTATAATTCGTTGTGAAGAATTAAAACATTACAGTATTGGTATGAGACTAGTCATATAGATAAATGGAATAGAAGAGAGCCCAGATAAAGACTATATTTCTGGTTCTTTAGAATGGTACAGTTTAGTTAATACAAAGGCCTTTGTAATAAAAAATGTAATTTACCTATAGGAAAGATTTTGCCTAAACAAAGTACAAAAATCACTAACAATGAAGAAAAGATTGACAATTTTGATTTTTAAAAATAAATTATTTAGGTAATTAAAATGTGAGTCACCTAGATTCCATGACACTTAACAACAAAAACAACATAGAGAGAGCTCAGTTGGCCTAGTGGACAGGCAGTGATGCTACCAAGCCAAAGGTGGGTGACTTTAATGTGCAGCCCTCAGGCCTGTTTTTAAGTGTTTTCGGTCAAACATTCTTTTAGGTATAGCACTGGTCTGTTCATTGCTGTACAGAGGTAACTCATGGTTGCTGTGATGCTAAACACTGTGATACGGATGTGTCAAATGTGATAATGGTTAGCCATGGTGGACAGTGTTTGGTGGAGTTTCCCAATTCAAACAAGCCTGGAAGCAGGAGTGGCATCCACTTCTGAAATTGCTTGCCTCCGTAAACTCTATGAACATGGAGAAATGGTGAGAGTTATGCAAGTGTTCAGGTCTTTTGTTCATAGGGTCACTATGAGTCGCCTATGGTTTGACAGCACTTAGAAACAATTAAAAATATTGTTAAGAAAATGATAAAGGAAGACAAATATTTCAAGAAGATTCTTGAATGTATATATGTAAAAAAAATAGATGTAGCCACAATGTCTAAAACTTCCTACAAATTTTGTTCATTCGTTTCGGCCCCAAGACCTATGAGCGTCGGCATCTGGCGCCTTAACCCGGCGGAAAAATATACATAACCTAATTTTGCTATGGAAAAGACTTTTGAGCAGACAGATCTTTTCTAAGAGAATATACAATGAAATGCAAGCATATGAGAAAGTCCTCAACTTCATTTTTCATCCCAAGCTATTAACTGAAGCCAAAATGAAACACTACTTTACACCTACTAGAGTGGCTAAAGTAAAAATGGTTTTTAATAAATGTGTGTGGGTGAGACTGAGAAGCAACAGGGATTCTCTCATACATTACTGGTGGGAGTGTCCATGAACACACTCACTTTGAGGAAAAAGTCAAGCAATATCTTATAAAGCAGAACACAATGACTCTATTTCTAGGTATACTGTTGTTGTTGCTGCTAAGTGTCGTCGAGTAGTAGAAGACTCATAGTGACCCTATGAACGAAAGAGCTGAACACTTGCATAACTTTCGTCATTTCTCCACGTTCATAGTTTCCAGAGGCAAACCATTTTGGAAGTGGATGCCACTCCTAGGGAAATATAGTGTATTTATTCACCAAATGACATGCAAAACAATTATTATATTTGAATTTTTTCACAAGAGCCCTAAACTAGAGACACTCCACATGTTCAACAATGAGACACTCTGCATATTCAAAACCTGAGAAATAAGTTAATTTACATTACACAACTTTTTTCTTTTCAAAAAATGAACCATATGCTGATATTCTATATTATTTGAATGATTCTCATAGGCATCATGATGCATTAAGGAATACAATTACACAGTATATTATATATTACATTGTTGTTGTTTGTTGCCAAGTGCTGTCGAGTTGCCGGCGACTCATAGCGACCCTATAAAGGAGAGTCCTCAGCGCTTGTGTGTCTTTCATCCTCTCTCCAGGTTCATAGGGTTTCTGGAGGCAAGCTATTATCGAAGTGGATGCCACTCCTCCTTCCAAGCTTGTTTTAATCGGGGAGCTCCACCCCACTCTGTCAGCCATGGGTAACCAAACATTAATGCATTTGACACATCAGTGTCACAGTGTTCAGACTCACAGCAACAACAAGTTACTGTGGTACGGCAACTTGTACAGCAGGACTATACGACCTAGAGGAACGTCTGAACACAAACGATAAAAGACAGGCCCAAAGGCCGCGGAATAAAAGTCACCTACCTTTGGCTTGGTAGCATCTCTTTCTGTCCACCGGGCCAGCTGATCTCTCTATGTTGATGTTATTGTTACTTTATGAAAACTTTAAATCTAATTGGCCAAAGTTGTTTACCAACAAATGTTGGGTGAGGAGTAACTCCACAAACTTTTACCAATATAGTTTAACATAATACTATAAACCGCTTACCTTCTCAACCTTCTTATCCAAAATTTCCTTCACGAGCTTACAGAGATTCTCAAACTTGGCCTTGCTCTCCTCCATTTTCTTTTTTTCCTCTCCATCCTCAGGTAGTTCTAGGCCCTTCTTGGTGACGGAAACCAGGCTTTTCCCACCAAACTCCTTGACCTGTTGCACACAGTACTTGTCGATAGGTTCAGTCATGTGAACAACCTCAAAGTCCCACTTGCACACTTGTTCCATAAAAGCAGAGTTAGCCACCTGCTCTTTGCTCTCACCAGTGATGTAAATAGATCCATTTATATAAAGTTGAACAACAAATAAACTAGTTGTTGATAATAAAGTGAGCTAAGAGTATACTGACTTGAGATACAGGAAACATTCTTTATCTTAGTTTGACTGGTGATTACATGAGTGTATTACTGGTATTGCTATTATTTTAAGTGCCATTGAGTTAAGTAAAACATGAGTATGAATAGTAGATCTGAACCCTTTCCTATGATGAACTATCTTTACCACCATTGACCCATTCGAGCCCATTGTCACAGATACTGCATCAATCCATCATTGAGGATCTTCCTCTTCTTACTGCTCTTCTACCTTTCCAAGCATGATATTGCTTCCCGAGGAATGATATTGCCTCTCCTAACATGTCCAAAAGATGTGAGATAAATCTTTGCCATCCTTTCCTCCAGGGAGGACACTGTTGCACTTCTCTAAGACATATCTATGGGATTTTTAGGAAGTCAATGAGATATTCAACTCTCTTCTCCAATGCTACAACTCAAATGACTTTTTTTCTTCTTCTGTGACCCTCAGCATGCATAGTAGGTGATTGTAAAGACTGTGTCTTCAGTCAGGTGCACCTTTGTTTTCAAACCAACATCAGTGCTTTTCAGGATTTTGGAAAGATCCCTGACAGCAGAATTTCCCAGTGCTGTATATCACCTAATTCCCCGTCTGCTGATACCCAACAGAGCAAAGTAACAATACATCATTTACAAGTACGAAAGGTACGTATCAGGGACACGTCCTTTCTCCATACCTATTCAACCAGGACACTGAGTAAATCGTTAGGGAAGTTGAACTTTATAAAGAAGAAGAATGTGGCATCAAGATTGAAAGAATATTGATCAGCAAACAGAGTTCTGCAGGTGACACAACGCTGGTTGGTGAAAGCAAGCAGGACCTGAAGTACTTGCTGCAGAGGATCGAGGACTGCAGCCTTCAATATGGATTACACATTACAACATAAAGAAAAGAAAAATCCTCACCACTGGACCAAAAGGCAACATCATAATAGAAAAAGAAAAGATTGAAATTGTCAACAATTTCATCTTGTATAGATCCATAATAAACACCCTTGGTACCAGCTGTCAGAAGATTGGGAAATGTATTTTTTTTAAATACTAGTTTATTCACAAAATTCAAATACATTGTTTTCCAGAACACATTCTTCCAACCACCTTCACCCCCCATCCAACAAACTGTACAACTCCATGACCAAGTCCCCCCTCCTCCTTCACATCTTCATCCCTCTGCTTCCACCCTCTCCCATCCCCCTTGGATCCTTATTCTACAATAATAATTTTATTCAATATTTATCCTTGTGGGACTGAATTAGTTCACTCAGTAGAATGTTCTCCAGTCCTTCCCAAGTTAGGTAATAATTAACAAAGCCATCATTGCAAAGTTTAACAGGGCAGCAAGTAATAAATGTTTGAGAAGATGTGATGAGAAAGGAACTCTTATACATTGTTGGTGGGATTGTAAAATGGTGGAACCACTCTGGAAGGCAGTTTGGCGCTTCCTCAAAAAGCTGAACATAGAAATTCCACATGACCCAGCTACTCTAGTACTTGGAATATACCCTGAGAAAATGAGAACTGAGGCACAAATGGAGATTTGTACACCAATGTTCATAGCAGCATTATTTACCACCATGAGAACATGGAAACAGCCCACATGTCCAACCACAAACAAATGGATTGAGAAATTATGGGACATTTACACAATGGAATACTACACAGGAGATGTATTTACAAGTCAGCTCCAACTCTTATGCTACAGACTTAGAATGATGGCCTAGTTGTAAGAAACTACACCAAAATCCCAAAGATACTTGGCTCAAATTTACTAGGGCCTCCATGGGAGAAAGAAGGATATCTCCTACCATGCAATTTGCAGTCTCTGTAAACTCCCTGTAGGGTTAGCTCTGGGTTAATTACAACTCAACAGTAGGACATCAACAGGGATATTTTTAGATCTTCAGCACAGTTCGTGTGCTTTGGAGGAAGAGTTTCCACTCTAAGATCTCATTTTGTCACAGGAGTTGAATGAGGACCAAGTACAACCCTGATTAACTGTAGGGGAACTGAGAATTTTGCCCATGGAGTCTGGGGGGAAAAACATTCTTCTCTTTTCTGGGGACTACTGAAGGGTAGCCGATGACTGGATGTTGATAAGGGGTGCACAACATCCAGAAATGACTGACAGCCACATTGTGGCCTCAAAAGGAAGAAGACACTGCAGGATTCAAGGTAGAGGAGAGAGATGGACAAAAATATTATGCAGGCCATTATATTTTCTATTTGTCCCTTATTAAGTCAGGTTTCCTATTACTAATAACCATTTTTTTAAAGAAACATTTGTAAAACAAATGATCATACCTTTCTATTCAAATGAATATAATTTTATAAGTCACAAAACATTTTCACACATGTCTCTTAAATCTTTCCAACATCCTCATGAGGTCAGTATTGTTATCAGAAGCATCTCTGGGTGATATAAATAGTTAAGACCTGGCACTCTGCTTCTGAGAAATCAGCTGATGAAAATCCTATGGAGAACAGTTCTATTCTGATGTTGTTGTTGTTGTTGTTGTTGTTGTTATGTGCCGTCGGGTCATTTGCGACTCATAGTGACCCTATGTACAACAGCCCTAAACCCTGTGCTATTCTGTGCCAATCTCATTGCCTCTGACACACCCATCCCGATTACTCCAGTCACTGAATCTATCCACCTCATAGAGGGTCTTCCACTCCTGCACTGTCCCTCTACTCTACCCAGCATTATGTCCCTCTCTAAAGACCTGTCTCTCCTTACAACATGTTCAAAGTATGTCAGACAAAGCCCCAGAATCCTTGCCTCCAAGGAGCAGCCTGGTTTAACCCTCTATAGGGTTTGTTTTTTTAATCTGTTTGTTTTCTTGGCAGTCCATGGTACATTCAGTACTCTTCTCCAGCACCACAGCTCAAAGGCGTCAATTCTCCTTCTATCCTCCTTAGTCATTGT
>NW_006399840.1:13353369-13359688 GCF_000299155.1 Elephantulus edwardii | reverse complement strand
CAGAGGCGGTGCGGTTGGCGCAGGATAGAGCAGGGTTTAGGGCTGTTGTGCATAGGGTCGCTATGAGTCGATAACGACTCGATGGCACATAACAACAACAACATGGTTAGCAATGAATTATAAAAAATATTTCTTTCTCTTTTAAATGCTCATATGTGCTTAAGAAAGCTCTCTGGTTTTGTTTTTGAGTGTCATCTAGCAGTAGATGACTCATAGTGACCCTATGAATGAAAGACTTGAACACTTGTATAACTTCCATTGTTTCTCCAAGTTCATAGAGTTTCCAAAGGCAATGTATTTTGGAAGTGGATGCCACTCCTGCTTCCAAGCTTGCTGCCTACTCAAAGAATTACAGCTTGAACCCACCAGCTGTTCTGCAGGAGAAAGATAGGCAATATCCTCCCAATCTATTTACTTCCTCTGAAAACCCACTTGGAGGATCAGCTATGGGTCAGTTCCAACTTGACAGTACATGACAATAACAGTAATAATAATAGCAGCAATAACAACATGTGGTGCAATTTACTTTGACTAATAATTTAAGAGTTAGTAGTTTGAACCCACCCCAGAAGCACCAAAGAAGAAAGCCCTATGTATTACAATCAAGAAAACCTTGGAGCACTTGTATTCTGTAGCAGGTAAGGGTCAACATTGGTTGGAACCAACCTCATGGCAACAAGACAGCTGGGACTCCTTTTAAATGGGCTACATGATGCTTGGATGACAAGAGGAGAAACAAGAGAATAGCCTGGCTTTATGATGAAAGCATAGATCATATTGATGTTGAATTTCCCTTATTTATTCAAGTCTCAACACAAGATAAGTGGCATAGGATTGGTTTTTGTTTTCTTTTTTAAAATTTATGTAATTAGCTTTATTCACGTTTATAATTTGCTTATATGTATTGTTTTCCCATACTACCCCTTCAATCATTTTACTAATAACTTTTTAAATAATTCTTTGTGGTCCATGAGGCAGGCTTGTCAGCTGATAGCATAGATGTCTTTTACAGCTGGTCAGTATTTAGTTCTCTAAATTCCTGACTGGGGAAGAAAATGACTAGATGCAAGCTAGCTGACCTATATAGATTGCTCATTCTCTGCATGAGTCAATCTTTGAAGTCTAAAGATAAAAATCACAGTTAATCATAGAACTTTCCTATGGTCACAAGGCCAGATACCTCAGGCCCTTCTCAAATTATCAAGCTGACTAGCAGTAGGAGATGCGACTCAGCTGTGGTCACCTTTATGACACAGAGTTCCTTTGTTTGGCTGATGCTATGAATGGGCAGAGTAGGAAAAAACAAACAAACCTAAAAGTCAGCTACTCAGTATTGAGTCAGCCCAGCCCACAGCTTTCAAAGAATAAATAAGTCTTGAGTCTAATCTGGCTTTTTGGAAATGAAGGAATGTTTTATCCTGGGGTGCATTTTCATTAGTCTTAACTTCAATGAAACCCAGAGTCTGTCTATTGTTTTATTGGACAACTAATGTCCCCATCTTACCACTGATCAAAGGAAACAGATTGGGCTCCTGGGAAATACTTTCATGTCTCACCTGTGGTCAAACACAGATGTGGATTTCAAAATGCCAATTTCTTTTCCTACTAATTTGGGTAGACAAGGAAACCTTTGGAAAGGGAAGCTTTATTTCTTTTTATGAAAATAGGAATGAATTCTAGTTAATTCCAAAAAGAACTATTTACTTTGCATCTCTGAAGCAAATAGAATAATATTCTGGGAAAATAAGTATGGTAAAAATTTAGGCAAGTCCAAGGCAGTCTTGGGAAAAAGGGACTGTTGCTTAATAATTTGATAGATGAAGAATCTGAAAATAGATGAGTATCAATTGCACAGAAAGATAAATAATGGTCAGTGATCTCTCTGTTGTCCAGTGTCTTAATTCTTTTCTTTTTTTGATAATTTTTTACCTTTTGATTCTAAGTGATAGAAATGGTGCAGGCCAAACAGAACTGAATAGATTAGACAATCTATCCATTTTCCCATCCTCCACTGAAACTGGTATGAAGAAACTAACAACCAGAACCATCTACCCCAACTTTGTTTGTTTGCATCGTCTGCTATTTTCTTACAAATTCCTTTTCCTCAATAGTAATAGCTGCAGTGGCATTTTTTCCCCTTTCTCACACACACTTTTTATCCGAGGCTTGATTTTATGTTGTTTATAGAAGTCTAATCTTAGGCACAGTTTTCTAGACCTTCTAATATTTATTTCAGTACTTAATGCCTTCTTCCATAAAATTATTTATCAAACTCTACTAAGCATAGTTAAAAATATGGAGAACAATAAACTTCTACACAATGATTATCCTCTTAAACTGATGTCAACATGACTAATACTCATCTTTACTCTCTCCCAATAGTATCCTGATTATTGTAAACAAGTGCTAGACTTTAGATATTTTATACATATAATTTTAGCCTTTTTCTTTAAATTAGGAAGATTATTTGTACATAACCTCATATCATTATCTCTTCTAATAATAATATCAAATAGCTATGTTCAAATTTCTCCAACTATTTTATATTGTTAAAATTTTATTATATATACAAATTGAGATAACTATAAGATCCATGCATAGTAATTGGACAATATTTTGTCATACTCATGTTAATTTATTTCTCTCCTTTTTTTCCCTTAAGTTATTTTGTTGAAGAGATCAGGTTATTTAAATCTGGATTTTCCTTCAGACTTATTTTGTTAATGTTGTTGTTGTTAAGCACTGTGGAGTCATAGGCGACTCATAGTGACCCTATGAACGAAAGACCTGGTGACTCATAGTGACCCTATGAACAAAAGACCTAACTCTTATACAACTTTCATCCTTTCTCCAGGTTCATAGGGTTTCCGGAGGCAAGCTATTTTAGAAGTGGATGTCACTCTTGCTTCCAAGCTTCTTTAAATTGGGGAGCTCCACCAAACACTTTCCACCACGGGTAACCATTATCGCATTTGACATATCAGTGTCAGTGTTCAGCTTCAGAGCATCCATGAGTTACCTCTGTACAGCTTGTGGACAGACCATGACTATATGACCTGTAAGATTTTTAGTTTCCTCATAATGTCTTTTTAATCATGTTTATCTGTTCTATGTATTTTTTTTAAATATTAGTTGCTTTTCTGGATTTGTTCAGATTCAGGTTTTATCTATCTAGTAATTACCTTTCTAAGTGGTCATGTATAAAACAGATAAAAAATTTAAACTAAACCCTTTACCACGGAGTCAATTCCAATTCACAGCAATGTTATAGGCTAAAAGTATAACTGCCCCATAGGATTTCCAAGGCTAAAAAAGACTACCATATATTTTTCCAATTGGAGGATCTGAGGGTCCCAACTACTAACCTTTGGTTACTAGTAATTGTGCCATGAAAGGCCCTTTGTAGGACTGCATGTAAGTGGAGGAGGGGGTGAAATGTCAAATCCATTAGTATGGAGTTGATTATATTTTATGGCAAGGCCTAAGTGTGGAGCATATGCTGGTTTAGTGTCTCCTTTTTTGTGATGTTAATAGTGATTTTTGATAGACAGTTTTGTTAGAAGTGACAAAGTAGTGATTTTATAATTTCATCATTCTTTCTAAATTTATTAGCTGAAACATTTCTATAAAGGGAAAAATTCTTCTCATCAACTCTTTGATTGCTTTGAGGAAGCAGTCAAAGGAGGCAAGTATAAATGCTTCATCCTTTTCCATCTGTCATTTTATTGCAGTGATTATCTGGCTTTCAAACTTAGTGGCATCTTCACACACATAGGATCAAGAACCCAAGAAGTCACACGAGACAGGATCTAAGAGCTCTCTAATCTCCTTGATCAAGTATCACCTTTCTCACAGGAGGGTGTCAAACACAACCACAGTATCAGGTCTAGAAGAGACCTGTCCAGACGTTGGAATTATCACATTGTGTCAGCAATATAAACAGAGACAGTAAGTCATGGAACTTAGCAGAAGCTCTGTGGCCAGGATCTTCCCTCAGTACAGCCTCAAGCAAAAATCTTTCTCTGAAGTTGGTACAGGCGATTTGGACTTACATATTCCTAAACAAGAGATGGACAGCAGTGTGAGAGACCAGTAGCAGTGTGTAGTGCAAGGCCTCACAGAAGTGACTGGCGATCATATTAAGAGGTGGCTGGGGAAGGGAGGGCTTGACCAGGTAGCCTGGTGTGCAAGGAATGGGGAGGTAGCAGGGAAAGGGTAGAGACAAGTCACACGTGCTTGGGATGGATGGGCAGTGAATGTGTTGGTTATTTCTGTAAATGAAGTATCTTTCACCTGCTAGGTAAGAATACTTGTCTGTCAGATATTCTTCTAACAGTGAACATCTAAATTAAGACAGACTAGGAAGGATTGGCCATCCACTTCTGAAATAGAACTGGCCTATGAAAACTCTATGTAGAGCAGCACACACTTAAAGTAGACTAACAGAAATGGCAACTGAAGTTGAGCTTTAAAATTTTGAAACATAAAGGAGGAGAAACAGTTGTAAGAAGAAATTAACAGTTGGTATTTGTAATATGAGAAGCATGAATGTAGGAAAACTAGACATTGTAAAGAGAGAAATGGAATACAAAAATATTGACATATTGGGTATTGAGTGTATCTGACCAGAATATAAAAATCATCTTCATACTGGGTGTGTCACATTACACACTAATGATTGAAGACCAGATGAATTGTGGAATGACATCAAAGTCATCCTATGAAAAAAGCAAATACCATAACAAAGATAAAGGGGGGGGGAAGACCAAACTGTATGTAAGAAGAGACTCTGAAACTCAATATAGAACAAAAATAAGCGAAAACAAGAAGAAATGCTGAGATAAGATAGCTGAACAGAAAATTTCAAAGAATAGCTTGAGAAAACAAAGCAAATTATTACAATGTAAAGTCCAAAGAGCTATAGTTAGAAAGCCAAATATAAAGATCATGGTCAACATTCCTCAAGCTGAAAGAAGTGAAGTGCAGATTGAAGCCTTGGGTTGCAAAACTGAAGGAGACTATGGGCAAAATCTTGAATGGTGCATGAAACATAAAAAGAAAACAGAAAGAATACTCAGTGAAAGAGTCATTGTACCAAAAATAGTCGACATTGACCAATTTCAAGAAGTAGAGTGTGATCAATAACTACAAGTAAAACAAGAAATTCCAATTATGCTGGAGACTTTAGCAAAAAATAAGGTCTCAGGAATTGATAAAATACCAACTGAGGTGTTTCTGGAAACAATGGCAACCCTGGAAGAGCTCACTGGTCCCCACAAACAAATATGGAGAACAGCTACCCACCTAACTAACTGGAAGACAGTCGTATTTCCTATAATACCTAAGAAGTATGTCCCAACAGGTTATGAAATTATAGAACAATATCAAATTAAAATGTTATTGAAGTATATTAAAAACCAGCTGGAACAATCCTGCTAAAAATTCAGGCTGTATTCAGAAAAGGCTAAGGCATGAGGATTATCAGCTGATGTCAGACAGATTTTGACTGAAAACAATGAATAGCAGAAAGATGTTTATTTATGCTTTATTGATTATGCAAAGACATTTGACTGTGTGGATTCACAACAAATTATGACTATCATTGAGAAGAATGATAATCTCAACACTAAATTGTGCTTATGCAAAATCTATACATAGACCAAGAAGTAGTTGTCCAAACGAAACAAGGAAACATTGTATTTTGGTTTTGGTTTGTTTGTTGTGTGTGTTTTTTTTAAAAAAGTGTATCAGGATCATATCCTTTCTTCATATCTGTTAAATCTATATACTGAGCAGATTATTCAAGGAGATGGACTTTATGAACAAGAATGTGGTACCAGATTTGGAGGAAGACTGTTCAACAGCCTACATATTACAGATGACACAATCTAGCTTACAGGCAGTGAAGATCTGAAGTAATTACTGAAGAAGAACAAGGATTCTGACCTTAAATATGAGCTAGGTCCCAACACCAAGAAAACAAAAATCTTCACAGCTGGACCACTAAGCAACATCATGATAGATCAGAAAAAATGAACATTGTCAATAAAGTCATTCAAATTGGTTCCACAATCAACACCTTTGGTAAAAGTAGTCAGGAAATCAAGATGTGTTACTTTGGAGAATTTGATTGTCTTAGACTTAACCTAAATTTGAAAAAGCATGGATATCAGCTTAAAGATGAAGCTGCACTTAATGTAAGCCTTGGTATTTTCAACTGATTCCTGTGTATCTTTTTTTTTTTTTAAATTTAGGTTGTTTATTTTTCATTTCAGTGTACATCTACAGAGATTTTGGGATTCCATTCATTCATTGTTGC
>NW_006399840.1:13345947-13353269 GCF_000299155.1 Elephantulus edwardii | reverse complement strand
TCTCCTTCTATCCTCCTTAGTCATTGTCCAACTCTCTGATGCATAACCAGAGAGACACCGTTGCTCTTGAGTACTTTAGAAAAGTCCCTAACAGATAATATATATTATCTCATATGTTGGAAAAGATCACAGCCCTGAAAATCTTATAGCACCATTCTACTTGATACACAGTATTAATGTAAGTTGGAATCAATACAAGGGCAACAGCTTAATTATTGTCATCTAGGTAGTACAGCACTCAGGAAATCAAAAGATGAATTGTACTGGGAAAATCTGCTGTCAGGGATCTATCCAGAGTACTAAAAAGCAACAAGGTTAGTCTAGAAAAGGAAGGTGTACCCGATCCAGGCCATGTTCTTTGCAATTACTTACTACGCATCAGAGAGCTGGACAATGACCAAGGAAGACAGAAGAATTGATGGCTTTCACCTGTTGTACTGGAGAAGAATTTTGAACAGACCATTGGCTGCCAAAAAAACAACAACAAATAAGTCTGTTTTGGAGAGGATGAAACCAAGTTTTTCCTTGAAGGCTAGGATTTTGAAGCTCTGTTTCACATACTTTGAGCACGTGACCAAGAAGGACCAGTTCTTGGAGAAGGACATCAGGTTTGGAAGGGTGGAGGGACAGCACAGGAGAGGGAGACCCCAGATGAAATGAAATGATATAATAACTGGGGTAAAAAGGGAAAGAGTGTCAGAGTTAGTGAGACTGGCTCAGAATAGGGCAGGCTTCAGAGCCGTTGTACCCAGGGTCGCTATTAGTCACAAGCAACTTGTTGGCACATAACAACCACAACAACGTGCATCACAGAAACGCAAACTGGACAGAATATACAGATGACCTACTAGTTCCTTAGTTAAGTGACCAGTCCTTTGACTCTAAGTCTGATATTTCTGTCAAATGACAACACTGTTTTGTTGTTTTTGTTGTGGTTATTGTTGTTAGGTACCCTTAAGTTGAGTAAGACTTATAGTGACCCTATTAACAACAGATCTGAACCTGGACCTAACTTGTTCCCTCCTTATCATCTCTAACATACTTGAGCCCATTGACACAGTCATTGTATCAGTCCATATTGTTGAAGGTTGTCCTCTCTTTCACTGATCTTTCCAAGTATAATGTCCCTTTCCAAGCAGTAACCAGTCCTAACAACATGTCAACATTATGTGAGATGAAGCATCACTATCCTTGCCTTTAAAAGCACTCTGGCTGCACTTTCTCCAAGGCTTATCTGTTTGTCTTTGGCAGTCCATGGAATATACTCTTTCAACACCAAAACTCAAAGGCATCAACACTTCTGTGATCCTTTTATATTGTCCAGATCTCAGATGAATAGCAAATGACTGAGAAGACTATGACCTGAGACCATTATTCTTCAGGACTTTAGACAAATAAAGTAGTGGAACAAAATAGAGTCCAGAAATAGATTAATACAATTTTGAGACTTTAATGAGGGGAGAAGTAGCCTGGTAGAATGGTGTAGAATGGAGGGATTATCCCATAAACAGAGCTGAAAAAAATTGGTTTTCCATTTGGAAAAAAAATTAATTTGGATTCCACCCTTACATACACTTGAAAATTAACTCCAGAAGGATTAAGGAATTAAGTGTCAAAAGACACTTTAAAATACACTGTAGAAAAATACAGATGGGTATTTTTGAATAATGAAGTTGGTAAAGGTTTTTTGAACAAACACAAGAAATAAAAGATTTGTATTTTTTACCTTTTTTAAATTTAAAAAAGTTTACTTATCAGAAGAATTCTTCAAGAAGATGGGGGAAAAAATTACCAGTTTAGAAAATGCCATTTCCAATGTGTAGATAGACTCACAGGAGACAAAGTTGAACTACAGCTGCTGCTCCTTGGAACCAGTGTGGCTGGCTTTCATCCAAGCTTACTGAAAGACGGAGGGAATAATCACATTAGTTAACAGGACTAAACAGAGCTTAGCGACACTGGCCTAAAGTCTTGAGGCTAAATGTCAGAGGGTCTATGAGCACCTATGAAGTGGGCCTGATTAAAGAATTGTATCTTGTAACCTGTTGACTTTCCTAATAAACTGCACAATTGTGAATATAGTCTATGAGTTCTGAGTGACCATTAGCCCAGTCATAGAGCAGCCAGAAGCAGTTGGTGTTAAGGAGTGATAAACAAAGATGTGGGGAGCCTAGAGGTATGTCTAGCCTATGGGTATGTCATAGGAATCAGTTTTTTACTGTGGGTATTGTGGGTGGGCATTCTCCCCCTTGTCAAGTTAGTGGAGCTCAGACAGTGCTGCCCTTACACCAGCACCACTATTTTTACAGGTTCAAGCCATTAATTTTTTTGTTAATAGTCTATCATAGCCCTCAAATCACTCAAGATGTTAGTTAAAGATATGTGCATATAGTTTATTTTCAAAGCCTTTAATAAAATAATATAAACACAAAATTCATCATGTTAGAGAAGTGAAACTCTATATTAAGATAAAGGAGGATCATAAATACCTATTGTTGATGTAATTCTTCAAATGGATGGTTGACTTTCATTATTGATGAAATGATTAAAAGAAGAAACAAAATGGAGTGGAGCATAGACTAATTATGAGGGCATATAATAAATCAGGTTTCTCATCTACAAAGTGAACTTAATAACTGTTACATAGGGTTGATATAAGGATTGAGACATTTAAAATAGTGGTTGTTATGAGGATTGTCATTTAGAAAATTCTTGCCACACAGTAAGCTTTACATTAGCATTTGTGGCAGAAAGAGAAAGGAGAGCAGGAGAAGAGAAAAATGGAAAGATGAAAAGAGTAAAACAGCAGACAGAGAAAGAAATAAAGTAGAAAAATAAGTAAATGATGGAGGGATGGAGAGAAGGAGAAAGAGTTATGGATGATCTAATTTTGTGCTTGTAAAGCCCATTAAAATGTTGAGCCAATGCAAAGATATGTCAGGGGATGCAAATGAGAGTAGGTTTACACAGAGAAAGGTCTTGAGAGAGGAAAAGATTTGATTAAAAAAGAATGAGTTTTGCTAAAATGTAAATGTACTAGTGAGTTGGTTTCCTAGTTCCTCTATTAAGGTTCCAGCTTCTATTTTAAGAGTGGAACTTCACTGTCAGGATAATAGGAGGTGGTATTTGTTTGATTTTCCTCCCTTGAGTTGTGGAAGAATCCTATAAACTCCTCTATAAATAACCAAACATAGGCCAAAAGGTTTCCTGTAATTTACAGCTTAAAGCCAGTAACCTCTGATGGCAGTTGAATCAGCAGGAATGGAAGGGTCCCCTGGGGCTATTTGACTTCCTCTTAAGAGTCTGGACCAGGTATGAACTTCTTATGTTTATTCCTCTCATCTCTCAGGGAGCTCTGGTGGCCTAGTTGTAACAAACTGCTTTGCAAACCTGAAGGAAGGCCTTTTGAATTCTCCAGAAGCTCCATGGAAGAAAGCTGGACTATATCCCCCTGTGCAATTAAACTGCCTCTGAAAACCCCCTGGAAGGTCAGCTATGGGTCAGGTTTAGACTCGAAGGCAAACAACAACAATAACAACATTCCTCAGTAATGGTGCATGGTAAACCAAGTTACATACAATACTCCGCACAGTTAAGAATATTTAAATCAATCTAGCTGCTCTGGACAAGGCAAACAGTGTCTCGTTAAAGAAGACTCAGAGAACATTCCATGATAACTAAGCAACACTACCAAACTCCAGCTACGAGTGGTGGAGATCAGGAACCCTGGGCTTCAATTTAAGCAATATATGGATATAACTAATAGATTCAGAGTTGTCGTTGTCGTAGTCAAATGTACAGTAACCTGGCTGTCCTATTCTGTTTTAGGTGAATAAGAGAAGGAAGAAATATATGTTGGGAAGAAGAGCCGAATCTACAATTGTTGTTAGGTACCATCGATTAGAATATGACTCAAAACAACGGGACTTGAGAAATGGATCACTCACATTATAAGATAAATTAGCAGAGGTTTCAGCTGCTTTAAAAAAACTCTGGTTGTAGGTATAGTCCATAGCTTGCTATGCTGCTTACCAAAAAGCTGAGTCATTCTAATACACCAGGAGTTCCTCTGGAGAAAGATGAGCAGTCTCTTCTGGTTAAGATTCACAGCCTTGGAAACCTGATGGAGAAGCACTGTGAGTCAGGATTACTCTATAAAGTGAGTTGAGTTGTTCAGCTGCTATACTCTAGGTTCCCAAAGTCTACCAATTATCTATTAATTCTCTTACAAGCTTCAGTGGTCTTACCTGTATTGCTTTTCTGACTTCCTGCAAGGTAGGGTTCAAAAGGAATGAGCAGGCTGACGTCTTTCTGTCTGCTTTTCGTTATTTTTATCATTTACATTATACTCGGTTTCAACAGATCATGAGATTTGACTGTGACTTTAAAATTAAAAAACAAACAAACAAAAAATCTCTCTTAAGCCTAAATCTTACAATAAATGAATGTCAAAGTAGGAAATCAAATCATAGTACTTTTTAAAAATGCCCACCTCGTTTTCTGTCTCAACAGTCTATTGTATTTTGTTTTAATTATTATTATTTGGACAAAAAGTTATTGGTAATAACAAGAATAATGTACAGAATAATCAAGTTCTTTTGGTCAGAGGTTGAGAGCTATGCCTGCCTTGCCTACGTGGGAGATGACCACAGTCACCAATTGCATCTGATCCAGGAATATTCTTTCCCTTCTCAGTCCCTTCCAGCAACTCAATTCTGTGGAAAGACTAAAGAAGGGTTACAAGTGAAAACTTGTTATTAAAAAATCAAAGAACAGGGACAGATATTCCCAAGAATAAAAAATAAAATGGATTGTGAGTCAGGGATAAAGTCATTTCCAATTTGCATACAAAACTAAAAGCCCTGTTCTTATTTTTTTTTTTTTAGTCATGAGATTTTTATTTCTTTTTTCCTCTTTTCAAAATCTAGTCAAAAGTATATTAGTATTTGTTAGAAGTATGAGCCTACTTCGACCTTTAACAAAGTCCACTGGCTTTGGGTTCCATGTAAGTAAAGTTTCATTTACTTATAATTGAAACCAGGGAAAAGAAAATATCTCTGGGAGGAGGTGAGCAAGGTTTTCTGCTGCTTTTTTGACTCCAGTTGTTGGTAGTGAAATTCTGGAGGAGATTTGAGGGATGTCTCTAGAGGTTTAGCTTAGCATCAGCAAAGGCTCCTCTCCTCTTGCACATTACTGTATCTGCTTTACTAATCAGAGGGAAATTTATCACGCAGGATTACAGGAGATATTTATGGCATCCTTAAGCACAATGGCTTTGCCTTGTGAGACATCAACTATTCTCTGTAGGAGATAAAAAGCCACAGCTGGTGAGATAATAGCCCAGGGACTGGTTCAGATTTTCAAAACAGAAGACCTTCCTTTAGAAGTGGGATTTTGAGCAGCATTTGTTTTCACTTAGTTACTTACTATTCTTACATGATGAACAGGTATGCACGTTAATTCAAGAGGACTTCTTAAATAGAGGTGGACACAATATAGTTGAAATTTAGTCAGGATGGAAGTTTTCAAACTCTGTTTTGGACATGTAGTCCAAGGCCTTAGCAATTGTGTACAGAAAGGAAATCAGAAACTAGGTCAAGGCAAAATGGTGGATGTTCTGTGAATTTATCATTAAATTATGACACCTTGCTAGATAAACAAACTAAAAAGCAGCTATAAGACATACATCTATTGTGATCATGTAAATGCTGTTTTAAGGTTATTAAGAAGTTAAAATTGTGTGTGTTTGTTGTTGTTAAGTGCCACCGAGTTGAGTATGACTCATAGTGAACCCGTCCTATGCTGTGGCATCCACATCATCTCTGACATATTTGAGCCATTCAATAAAGCATATTGGCTTTTCAATAATTCATATACATCTTGTTCTATAACATCAGTACACAATTACGTATCTGATCATCCATTCTTTCTAAATTATCTTTCCCTTCACCCATATTAACAAATGTTTATTGTTAGATGTTTTCAAGTCAGAACTGACTCATAGCTGACCCTCCAGTAGATTTTCAGAAGATATAAATCACAAGAGAGAAGACTGTCAATTTTTCTCCTGAGGAGCAGCTCAAGGATCCCAATGTATTCCTTAGAGTTGAAATCACTTCTCCTTACCACTAGGTGTTCAGAGTGCCCAATAAATGTTTATTGTCTAATTATTTTTCCACTCTACTCTTCTCCTCCTTAGCAACCATACTAAAATAATTCTCTTTGTATGGAAACCTTTCTCTAGCTTTTCATAAAATAATCTTATACTGTATTTGTTCTTCTGTGATGAACTTACTTCACTCAGTTATTGATTTGACACTGTGGCTTTTAGCAATGGCTTCTAGTGTCTCAGAGATGATGAAAACGGCACAGGAAAGGGCAAGTTTCAGGTTGGCTGTGCAAAGGGTCGCTATGAGCCATACTTGAACATACTAAGAACAACAACAACAAGTGTCCTCTAGACTCACACATTCTACAGTGTTTCATGAACTCTTTGTTGTTTTTCAGTGTTCCACAGTCCTCTATTGCATGAATGTAATGGAGTCTCTCTATCCATTTACTTGTTGATTGACACTTATGCTGTTTCTATATCCTTGCTAAGGAGCCTTGGTGTCAGAGTACATAATGGTTAGAGTAGCTAACTGAAAGGTTTTAACCCACTGGAGAAAGATGGATGACCTTCTCTCTTAATGACTTCCAGCTCTGGAAATGTGATGGAAGGTTACTAAAGTTAGAACCAACTCGATGCCACTGGCTTTTGTTTTAAAGAACTTTGGAGGCATAGTGTATATAGCTTCTTGCTCTGGTATCCAACAGGTGGGAAGTTTGAATCAACCAGCTTCTCTGCAGGAAGAAGGTAAGAAGTCTGCTTTCATTAAGATTTACAGTGTCAGAAACCTGACGAAGGATTATTAATTCTCAGTGAACACTTAAAAATATAATCATGTGGACGATAAGATGGTAAAATGATTTTTAAAATACTATATTCCTCAAATTAAATTATATAAAGTGTTAAAATGACTTAATGGTATATTACGACATTTGAAAAACTAAACATCAAAAAAATATTAGAAGTTATTGCTAGCTCTATTAACATCATTACTATTAAGTCTGGAGTTATGATTCTATACATTTTCATTTTAATAACTCCATGATCCCACAGAGTATTCTAAACATAGAAAAATACTCAATCTACACAAATGCAAGTTATACACATGGACTTCACCTGATGGTATACATAGGAATCAGATCGACTACATCTGTGGAAGGAACCGCTGGAGAAGCTCAATATCAGCTGTGAAAACTAGGCCGGGGGCTGATTG